>NC_079546.1:17576046-17722467 GCF_015846415.1 Triplophysa dalaica | reverse complement strand
AAAAGACAATGATGCAGAATAATGTCAACTATGTGGCCCCACTCACAGAACCACATGACATTACATCCCAAGCTAGCTGCATCCTGGGCTACACAGGACACCACCTACAATGTTCGCGAAATGTTAATGAGCGCTCAAGACGGTGCCATGTACACACCAAATGGCACCTGCGCTTCACCACATGCCTGATTTACCCTTGCTGAACGTAGTTCCATCTTAAAAGCTGGACTTGCCAAACACTGCCTTAACACTGGTCTAAACTGACAGCGTGACCAGAACGAAAGGAGGGTAACCAAGCACCAGCAGAACATGGCTCTTACCACAGCCTGAGTTCAGACGGCACCACCACAACATCGCCAGGGCCAGCAATGAGACCCCAACCTTGTCCTACACCGCTCACCAGTACTTCAATGAAAGACCCCGGAGTGTGACACCAGCCTTTGCCCAGCAATCACTGCAGAACATGTGAAGGCCAGAGAGCACGCTGCACCCGGCAAGATTCACAAGAGGAAAGTGAAGTGAGTAACAAGATTTGGTATCATAACTTTGCCCAGCTACGTGAGACGTGGGGGGTAGCTAGACAACACCCCTCCTCATGACACAGGACTGCAGGCATTTGCGTGGAAGCCAATCATTCCACCCCACCTGCTGTTTCATCCAGGAATGCTGCTGTGCATCTCGGTGGAGACAGAACACACCCTAACCAACCTGTTGCCAGAACCAGCAAACAGGTGCAGGAGTGCTCTCCCTTGATGTCCAAGCAGGATCGAAAAGATGAAAGGTACCCAATTTAAGCCAATGCCTGACCACTCGGGAGCATTCTCTGCCTGTATGTCGAGATCCTGTGGACCAATAGGAACCTCCAGTGATCCCACCATCATGATCCAACTATCCATCGTCAGCTGAAGTTTACATTCGCACTTCCTCTTCCGAAAGGGGGATATGTAGTGTCTGGATCAAGCCATTCAACCTCTCACTCCCTTTTGTCTAGGTATTAAGATAACATCTTCAAAGACCAAAGGAAACCTAGCTCCATGGGGTCTGGTTTTAGGTTGAACTCTCACAGAGAGTGTGATAACCATTTGGTTCCTCTGTTGGATATTTACGACTCCTTCGCTTCAAAGCATTGTTGATAAGTCTCTGTCTCATCTCTTACTTAAGACATGAGACCAAGCAGAGAAACTTCTCTGACAAATAGGAACTTATTTGATTTAAACTATTCTTCTCTGTAAATGTATCTAAATGTCTAGGTTGTGTGTTGTCCCTCGTGCTATTTTATATACTCTGTATTTGTTAGATATGCAAGTTTTGATTCAGGGTTCATTTGACGTATTCATACGTTCACAGTTCAATGCCTTGCATGTTTCATATGTAACTACACATCTTTGAAATCCCTATATGATGAGCTATGTTATAAAAAACATAGCACACATCATACTATGCCCATAACTAAGTTTAGGTATTAAACGCAAACTGACCAAACTGTCAGAGCTATGCAAATGAGGTGCCATGAGAAACAAAGGATCTTTCTTAGGCCCCCTTTTCACTTTCATGGCATTGGCCCGCAGACCATCTGGGGGCAGGACAGGTATGCATTTAAAACACCATCACCAAACCAAGTAAAAAAAACTCTTTTGGAATCGGAAAGGAAAAGAAAGAGGACGAGAAGACACTCCAAGGTGGGGGTCCGTCTAGGCCATGGAACTTTGGACTCAGAACCCAAACTCAGCGTTTCAACAGGACTGCATTCTGAAGCCATTCAAGATTTCCATCAACGCGCATACAGATATTGGTCCAACAACAATATTGCAAGTATCCGTTTCTAAATATAGATTAGCTGTGTTAAGATCGTGCCTCTTTGTTAAAGATGATTTTAATGGTTTTCAGACATGTTTTACCTGCCTCGCGGCCATGCCCTCTCACTTTCTCTCTCTCTCTCTCTACGCATCCTAGCGCATTTGTGTTTCATGTATTTGTTTGTCTTCATTATGTTTACCATGTAGAGTAGAGTTTAATAAAAACCATAAAGGCATTTGTGATTGGTTCTCTGCGTTCACGCTCACAAACTTGGTCACTTAAACTGTGTTTCGATCTATGCTACCTCTGCTCTTAATTCTGTTTGGTAAAGGCCGTTACTTATAGTCATGAGATAACGTTAGTGTATAAAATCATTGATGTATCTGCTGGACGGATACATATGGGATTTGTATCACTATCTTTCTAATAAGAATTGTAAAATATGTATGTGTAATGACGATTATTATACATATTTGCCTTTGAGCTAAACTAATTCCTTGACTGAATTTGACGTTTTAACAACTCATTTCATATATGTTTGATCTTGATAGATCTGGTGGAGAATCTTATTTGATGAGTAAACTCATCCGTAATTTAAAAAGCAGCTAAAAACGCTACAATATTTACCAAATAGTTAATGGATATATAAACGTTAATTAATATTTATATTTTTCTTAAATATATGCATGTATGTGTAAGTGTCTATAAACACAAAGTTAATAAGCACAGTACACAGACATACACTCACCTAAAGGATTATTAGGAACACCTGTTCAATTTCTAATTAATGCAATTATGGTGATGGTGTAATGGTGTGGGAGATGTTTTCTTGGCACACTTTAGGCCCCTTGGACATGGTTTAAATGCCACGGACTAACTGAGCATTGTTTCTGACCATGTCCATCCCTTTATGACCACCATGTACCCATCCTCTGATGGCTACTTCCAGCAGGATAATGCAACATGTCACAAAGCTCCAATCATTTCAAATTGGTTTCTTGAACATGACAATGAGTTCACTGTACTAAAATGGCCCCACAGTCATCAGATCTCAAACCAATAGAGCATCTTTGGGATGTGGTGGAACGGGAGCTTCGTGCATCCCACAAATCTACATCAACTGCAAGATGTTATCCCATCAATATGGGCCAACATTTCTACAGAATGCTTTCAGCACCTTGTGGAATCAATGCCACATAGAAATTAAGGCAGTTCTGAAAGCGAAAGGGGGTCAAACACAGTATTAGTATGGTGTTCCTAATAATCCTTTAGGTGAGTGTGTAGTGTGTAAACAAAAACTTTAATTCTGGATGTGATTTATCACGATTAATCTTTTGACAGCCCTAATATATATATATGTATATATGTATATATATATATATATATATATATAATATGAAGACTTTGAATCCAAAATGAGATAACTCCATCTTTAATATTTAAAAAAAATCATGTATTTTATTGTTTTATTGTGCAAGTTGTATTTTTTTAGTTATTTAGTAGGCAAAACAAACCAACGGCAGTTTGATCGATATTAACTGGAACGTACAATAGACACACACACCTACACACAATGCATATTTCAATAAAAATGTGTATATCTCTTTTTCTGTTCTGTTTTTACCAAAAAGTAACAATGGTCAAAACCTATGTGGACTTCAGATTAAAACATCTTTAACTCTACAGAAACAGTGTAACTTCAATACTCCCCTTTGGTATTTTATATTTACATCAATATGGTTTTAAGGGCCATGAAAACGATGATAATCTTGTACTTTTGGTTCATTATTTACAAAGCTTGAATTTATGTAAATCATTGGTTACATTTAGATCAAACTGACACTAAAGATGGTGAATAGGTACAGTTTTTTTTTATGTGATTAATGATGCTAAAAAAGAAAGCAAATATATTAATGTACTTACCAGGATGTGCAAGGCTGCCAATGGAATAGAAATTATTTTCTTCCCTTAAAGAACAGATAAACAAAAATGTATCGTAAGATAATGTAAGATATATTTAAGCCCATTTTAAACTACGAGGCAAAATGAATTAAGGGACAGAATTTTGCTACTGATGTTTTAATGTACTTTCTAAATAACAATAACATCATTGCACAATGTACTGGATATTGAACATGGATCTTGGCAAAAACAGGTGTTAACCTAAAAAAAACATGTTTTGATTCTCTAGTAATGAAGTGCTTTTTATTCTAACCAACCTCCCTAACTCTCTCCCTCACAACCTCACCAAGGTATACATCCTGGCTGTGATGTGAACATTCTGAAATGCAACAATACACATAAATACAGTTATTAATTTTTTTGCAGTTGAAGTCAAAAGTTTACATAGTCATTAAAAAAAAAAAAAAGTTCAAATGTCAATTAACTCTAACCTTTTTAACAATAAGCATTACTAAATAAAGCAAAATAAATAATTACCAGACTGTGATTGCCTACGCTTCCTCTGTATTGGCTTGTGGAAGATGTCAACTTGGTTGCTGACTGAAGCTGTGTGATGGGAGACTGTCGTGGCATGGTCGCTGACTGTTGCAGAGTGGTTTTTGACTGTAGCTTTGGACAGAGAGACTGTTGTGACAAACTCCCTGTCTGTAGCTTCAGATGGAGGGACTGTAGCGACGTGGTGCCTGACTGTAGCTTTGGGGAAGGGGTGGAAGACAGTAAAGTGGGAGACTTTAGCAGCAAGGTTACTGACTAATTTAAACAACAACAAAATTTGAAGGTTTGAATATAAATTATCGTTAACAAATGAAGTGAAAAGGAGTGCATTTCCTTAAATGACTATCAATAATGAACAAGGCAAAGTATGATTATTACCAAAGTGTTATTGTGTATGCTTCCTCTGTTTTGGTATGCAGAACACATCAGCTTGGTTGTTGACGGTAGAGGTAGGGTGGCAGACTTTAGTGACCTGGTTCCCGACTGTAGCTTTGGGGTCAGTGACAGTTGCAGCGTGGCCGCTGACAGTTGTTTCAGGGTCAGTGACTGTTCCAGCATAGTCGCTGACCGTCATTTCAGGGGCAGTGACTGTTGCAGCGTAGTCGCTGACAGTCATTTCAGGGTCGGGGACTGTTGCAGTGTAGTCGCTGACAGTCATTTCAGGGTCAGTGACTGTTGCAGCGTAGTCGCTGACAGTCATTTCAGGGTCGGTGACTGTTGCAGCGTGGTCGCTGACAGTCGTTTCAGGGTCAGAGACTGTTGCAGCGTGGTCGCTGACAGTCGTTTCAGGGTGAGGGACTGTTGCAGCATGTTCGCTAACTGTCGCTATGGAGTCAGAGACTGTACCAACAGGGTTAGAGACTTTAGTCGCGGGGTCACTGAGGGTAGATTGGATTGGATTCAATTTATTGTCATTACACATATAACAACTACAGTGTAACGAAATGGATTTAAGAAGAAGAATACAGCTAAAATGAGGAAGTGGAGAGAAAAACAGATACACATAATACACCATAGACAAGACTTGCAACAGGGTAAGATAATCCAGCTCAGGCAAGCAGCCATCCGGTCCTGCAGCCATTACGGCGCTTAACACAGACCCGCTTGCCAAGCTGGCGGGTCAAAGCTACGGAGGTTTGGAATTGGTCAGAGTCAGTGTTTGTGTGTGTGTCTGTATGAGCGATAAGGTCCAAAAGTCTGTGTGTGAGTGTATGATGGGGGAGGGAACGCAAGAGCGTCTCGCCACATTGCTCTTCAGGGTTGTTTCTCCAGTATCGCCTCGGCCAAGGCCAATCCTGGTTCAAGGGGGTCCGAAAAGATAAGATTGCAGTTGTTTCGTCTTGAGGCGAGTAAACCGCATTCCAATTCCACGGCTACTCTCTTTGTCCATTCTGGTCTCTAACATCATCAATTCTCCTTTCCATAGCCGTGAGCTTTTTCAAGATGTAATCCATATTGCCACACGATCCGCCATCTCTCCCACGCGTCCATCGTGTAGCCAGCTGCGAACGTTCCGTCAGGGCAGTCAGGTTCACCCGAACCTGTGTTTCTCGTCGAGAAAATGGTGTCAATTGCGCTAAGTGACCAGTTGATCAGATCCATAATTTCCAAGTTTCGAGAGCAGTGCAGAGAGAGTCTCTCAATAGATGAGACGAGACAAGACAGGAGACAAAGTAGGGAAGATATGGGGAAGGACGGGAGAGTGAAAATGCGACCGCCTCCGATGAGAGCCAAACGAGAAGAAGCTCTTCCCTGTAGAAACAAAGATTCTATATATAAAACAAAAATAGTATAACTATGCCCCCAAGACAACACATTGATGTCACAGTGATGTCAACATCATTTTTCAGAATACTCACGCTCAAAAATGTAACCTCACAACAAACTCACGGTGTGCCCCATATGGAAAAGACATAGATACATTTTACTAAATGTTTATATATTTTATCTGAAATTTGTAAGTAATATATATAACAGTCAAACAAGACACAAAATCCTTAGTAAAATTGTGTTATATGAGATTTAAGATAATTTGGAAATTTATAATTACTATATATGACAGTAAATCCACATTCAATATTCTTAGTAGATACACGTAACATCAAAGTTATATGAGTTGGGCAATCATTAGTGAAACCAAAATCTTGGTATATTATATAAAAACCTTACAAGACAATAGACATATGTAAGATGTCACATATATGAGACATTAAAGTACATGGAAAAGCACATGATGAGATTAAAAAAAATAATGACACTAGCATTGTATCAGGTTTTTAGATCACACTTTTAACATCTCAATTAGTGAATTTTTCCCAAAATGATTACATGGATCGATTACATTATATTTGTTGTTATTTAAAATTTTATGAGTAATTCTATCCAATAAAATAGTCAAAAATTATTTTTTATATACAGTTTTCAAGTTTAATTTTTACATTAAGCTCTTTTTTTTTAATTTGAAGTGCTGTCAGACCAACGACAAAAATCGGTGTTTCCTACACCATGTTATCCTCTTTTTAAAATTTGCACCCTGTTGACTTCAATGGGGCACGTTTAAACTTGCTCTTAGCCTGCTTTAACATTATTGATGTGTCATTACAAGTGCCCCAGCCATGTGAGTGCGTTTATTTAGAGTGAACACAGTGAATCTGACTGCAGTAGATGTGAAAGATATTAATAAAATTGATGTTAATTCTGCCAGCGAAATTACCTTAAAAACTTCCTGTTTTCTGTCGAAGTCCACAGTAGTCGATTGTCGAGTTCAGGCGCGTTCTCTTACCGCGCGGGTGAACTCGACAATTGAGTACTGTGGACCTCGACTGAAAACAAGAAGTTTTTCAGGTATTTTCGCTGGCAGAATTAACATTAACATTATTAATGTTATTAATTAACATTATTAATACAGGTTTAAACGTGCCAATTGAAGTCAACAGGGTGCAAATGTTGTAACAGCGCAATGTTAAAATTGACCGGAGTTCTCCTTTAACCTGAAGTTACGAGCTGGATTAGGAAACAGGACGAATCACGACGACCGACGAACGGCCAACAGACGACATAGTTTGGTGAATCTAGAGGTAACATTACAATTTAAGCTTCAATGTTTGAGCCTAAATTTGAAATACATTTATTTAAGTAACAACTGATTTTTTTAATGGCGAACGTTAACTGGTTTAACATATGTTACAGTTGTAGTTAGCTAAATTAAGTTAGCTCACAGTCACTTTCATGTTATATTACCCAAAGTGGTGCATTTTAGCAAGATTAGTACGTTAATTATCCTTATTTTTATTAATATTTATATGATAATAACACAAGTGTAACGTTGGATGAGTCTTAGATTATTGTCATGAACTCTCATGTGAGACATGGCGTGAGAACCCAAGTGCAGGCAGACACAGACGGTATTGATGGAAAACGAGGATATTTATTAACAAATAAACACTAAACAAGACAGGCAAAACAAAACCCCACGTGGGGGGAAAACAAGACAGGGATATATATAATTTTAACAAGAAACACTGACTTACTAAACTATAAACAAACACTGGTAACAAACACTAAACTAACACTTACTAGACAAGGAGACAGGAACAAGTAAAGACGGGTGCGTGAAGCAAACAGCAGACAGACTCACAGGTACTGCATACAATGCACGAGCAACGAGACAAAGAAACATGAGGACTCTTTATAGGGGAAACAGACAAAGGATAGTTAACGAGAAACAGGTGCTGGGGATTAGCACTAAGGAGAGGCTGACAAGGAACGAGATGTAGGGAACAATGACAAGACACGAGAAAGATCACTCAATCTCACACAAAACCATAGGTTATGCCATGACTCCACTCAAACAACAAGAATAAACATGACATGATAGTGGAATCATGACAGATTATAACAGATCCAGTAACTCATTGGCAGAAGGCAAAGATAACATGCAGTTAACATTTTTTCAATGTCTGCATAAATATTTGGTCTCCACCATTTTATTTTCATGTCAATATTACAGAACCTTTGTTTTTGATTCTAAGGTTTTTAAACCAGTAAATAGAATGATTATTTATATGTATACTACATTTGGTTGCACAGCCTTTGGCCAAAATATTCATGTTCAGTCAGTAAATTAACGTTAATGTGCTTTCAGTATTTCTCTAACTTTACTGTCTGTTAATAGGAAACACCGGACCCACGGACCCTTTCTGGTTGGTTGTAGGCACCTGTCAGGTAGGACTGGGCTAACGTTATATGAAAGAAATTAATATCACAAGAATCATAAAGACATATCGCCTCTATTAAATCACTTAACCTATCAATAACCTAATCTGCAATTTTCAGATTATATTCCTTTGGATATTTCAAATCAAATTTAGAAAGAAATGTGTTTAATATGTGCTTGATATAAATTTAGATAACAGAATTGTGTATCACAATATTTTCAAAATGGGTCTTAAATTTCATTTTGAGTGGCAATAAAGTCTTAAATATAACTTGCCTAACCCTGCAGAGACCTAATAGTAGAAGTGTTTTTTGTCAGAATACTGATGTTAAATGTTAGCTTAATAACAGTTTCTGTCTGCCAGTCATTTATTGATTGCTAAGCCAAACAATGATTTTTATTTATTTGATAATTTTAGAACACATGGAGAGGAAGTTTGCAGTGGTGCGGTGGAGTGAAGGTGAGGATTTTGGGAAGCTCAGTGACATAAAAACTGATTCCATAAGGGGGTATGAAAATTCCAAGATGGACCAGGATGGGAATCCCTTTGCCACCTACTCAGCCGTAATTGAATGGCGCCATGGGAGGAAACAACAACGAGGAGGCTGGCCTCACTACAGAGGCACTGTCATTTTTGTTAGTGGTAAGTTAAGAGTTACTAACTTACTCTAATTCACACAAACACAAGTACTACAGCGACTTTGACGCTGTAAGTGCCACAATCAGTATGTCATCTGACAACTATGTCAAAAATGAACTAAAAATTTAACTATGTTAAAAATGAGATGAGATAATAACACTTTGACAGTTGAAACCAGGTTGAATAAAGCTTTTCGAATAGTTGTTTATGTCAGGTGTCATGTATACCTTATGCATAACCCCCTGAATATTTGCGTAGAGTATACATAGGGTATGCAAGTATACAAGTATATGAGCAATGCATACAGAGGATGCATGCAGTGCTTGCACTTATTTTAGAGCACACATCACTAACTTCAAGTATATTTTCAGTCTAAGTGTTACAAAAGGGTGATCTGGTGTAATCAGCTGTTTGAGTATAACTCTGGTCTATTTGCTTTTGTTTTCTAGCTACTCGCTTTGAGACAATCCGTAAACTGAACTCACTGCTGAAGGAAGAAGAACCTACAGAGCTGACAAAGAGGGCCTCAGTGGCCCCCCAAAAATATGGTGACGATTCAGATTGCTCAACTGATATTGAAACTCCGTCTCAGAAAGCAAAGGTGACGTTAATTTACTTTTAGCTCCTATGCAATGACCATATTTCCCAGTGGTACAATGTACATAGAATGTGTAGGAGGCACTATTGTGTAATAGGCAGTACTATCTAGCTAAATCTGTAAGGATTCTTGATATTGATTCTCTTGTACATAATGGCTGCTCAACACCAGCAATAGCTGTCTTTTTATTTTGTTTTTGTTTTTTTCCTATCTCTTGACACCCAGAAGTCAAAGGCTCCCAGGAGGACAGACCCTGCAGAAGAGTTTCTTAAGCTATACGGTCAATCACAGCCTTCTTCAGATAATCACAACAGTCCGACTCAGACTGTGGTTGAATTAAAGCAGGAGATCAAGGACCTGAAAGAAGAGAACGCAAAGTTGAAGGAGATTGTTCTTCAAGGTATCATTGATTCATATCAAATATTGAACCATCAGACAAGTAATAAACCTTTCTGTAAATGACTGTAGGCTGAATTGGCTGTATTGTCCTAAATGATAATAGTGATAATAATAAATTATTTGTTTTTGATGTACTGTGTCTAGATGTGCCAGGACTCCTACTGAGCTTGAGGAATATAATAGATTCGGCTGCACCTCCTAAGAGATCCAGGGTGGAGCCTACCAAAGCATTACCGGCCCTTCCAGGGTCCAGGACCAGTTCTCCATGTGCCACTTCGCTGTCCCTCCCCAGATCTACTCTGTCCAGTTCCACATCTGTGTCTCCATCCCTGACTGCCTCCCAGTCTTCTTAGGTAATTGTTTTTTAAAGAATAAAAATAAATACAGCATATAAAATAGATCTACTGCTTGCCAGACTTGCTTTTAATTCAATTCAAATTTGCTTTATTGGCATGAATGTAACAACAATATTGCCAAAGCGTCCCACAAACCACATGAAAACAATCAACCCCATACATTTCATTAAACAAGTAATTACAGTGTTAAGTAATGCATATGGCAGATCTAATGTGCTTATATGTCTAAAGTCTGTTTGGCTGAAGAAGTCAGACATACTCGTATTTTAAACTTTAATGCTCACCTTGTGTCCAGGTTGAGATCCATCCTGGGACCGGAGTCATGGTTGAGAAACTGGCGTGGGCCTATTCCATCAATGCCAATTCGGTAACAGTCTTTGTGAGGCATCTGCTCACCGCAGTCTTTCCAGTGGAAATACTGCTGGTGAGCAATCTTCGGAGGAACAAACGAGGCGGAGGAGAGGCTCGTCAACCATTAGACAAAAATAAATTGGATGCCATTTACAGTATGTTTTCTTCTTTTTAATGGGTGTTTGACCAATAGTCTCTGCTTTTGTGTGTTTCCTGATTCCAGCCTACTGTAATCATTTTTGCATTGTTTTTTTTGTTCATGTTTAGGTGCAACTCTTGAGAAGTGGCCAGGGACCCAGCTTTCCAGCATTGGAAGTACGATCAATGCCAAGATTACAGAACTCCGGTCAAAAAGTAAAAATGTTGGTGTGTACACAGCTCCACATTAAACTGTTTTGTTTGCTCTGAGTTTCACACAGGTGTGTCACATAGTCCTTGGCCCTGGGGCAAAACAGGTTCTGACTACTGTCTACTGAAAGTAAGTACTGCTTATAGTGCCTGTTTATTCTGAGGTATCCCGTGTGCAGAAGAACAAACCTGGCATATATGTAAGCCATTAAGGCATTTTAAGTTTACATTCTAAAATGTTTTTGTTTGTGTACTTTGCAATTTCAAAATCAAGTATACTCAAAATATCTAAGTAAACAGTAGTAGGCAGTATTAGCATTATGCTCAGAGCGATTGATTGCACTTAAGCCCCATGCCTCGTTCCTTGAATGTGAATACACCTGTTTGTTGACAATGTTTAGTTGTTAGTGACACTGTTCCCATGTTAGAATAGGAATAGGATAAGCATGTACTCCCTAGGTTTGTATGCAGGCTTGTAGTGTGTGAAAATATCAAATTGTGAAAAATATTCCTATGTAGTCACAAGTTCATTTAAATCTAATATTTGAAAACATTGTTTTTAGGATTAGGGTTTACTGCTGTCAGCACTGTAATCACAGAAGAGTTTAACAGTTAATAAAGACTATTGAAAAGATGTCCTAGCAGCTTTGTTTTTAATATTACAGATGTATTCTGACTGCATTTATGTCATTGTGTGGTAGAAAGTAGTTGATCTGGGTGTTGGCCAAACACTTGCCAGTTATAACTCTGCTTCATCAAATGTTTTTGACTGTAGAAACTCATTTGAAATTATATAATTTCATACATAAAAAGCACTAGAAAGATGTTTGTAATTGTAAATATTAACATATAAATTGTATATGTCTCTATAACTAAGAAATGTTTTACATAGTAATTAAAAATGCAAAATTGATATCAAATATAAACGAAAAACATACTTTGCCATGTACTGTCCTTATAAACAGCATATATATTGTTTGTTTGATTCATACTTAATTCATATAATTACGTTGTATGAGAAAAATGCGAAAGTGGCCACTTTCATGAGTAAATCATAATATGAGACATATAACTCTCATAACACATATAATGCATATAAAACATAAACATTTACTATTGTAGGCAATAGGAAATTCTTAAAAGTTTTTTTCTGTTTCTTTTCCATATGGGGCTCAAACTGTGATCTTACTTTAGAGGATTAGATGTGGCTTATTTTTCTTTGGAAGTCACCATTATGTTGATCATTGCTTGCTTTAGTTGAGCTCTTGACTATACAGTGTATGACTTCTCTTCCTCTGGCTGCTGTAACTGTGTACTTACTGTATATAGCACATTTATTATATTGAGTAATGCCAAAAAATTATCTGATGATAGTATAATCATGGCTAAATGTTGATGAGAACAGTGTTGTGCCATAAAATGTGTGATACTAGAAAGTGAGATTCAGCTGTTGTGAGACTATCAGATAGTATAAAGATCTTCAAAATAAAATATGCGCATAAACATTGCAACAATTTATAATTAAGACACAAATACATCAAAACTCATGTGTATGAGCCTCGATAATGGTAAGAATAAATTGAGAAGCTTCATGCTGCAATGCATGCTGGGTGGCATGAATACATTTAGAACTATGATGTTACCCAGCATGCATTAAAGCGTGACGTTTTCATCCTGCTGATTGTCACCATTGTTGAGTTTAATATGCTGATCCTTGATGTGTGTGTTTTCCTCAACATTCAGATTATGACATCATAACCTAAATATTTTGACCACGTAAAATAAACAGTAAAATATGCAAATAAATACCTCCTACAATGGCTTCATAAAGTCTCTGCATGACTGGTAGGGAGGGATGGTTCTGAATGAAGGAGTTCTTTACAAACATTTTTGTAGAGCTGTGCTGGCCTCTCTGCATAGTTATACAGAGAACTGGAGAGACACCCAGAATTTCCAATTTATGGAGCTGAAAATATAGAAAAAAAAAAATGTGTCTTCTGAAAATCCACGATTGTATTTCCCATCTAAAATCCAAATAATTCAAATACTTGTTCAGAATATATTTCACTACATTTACTTACAAGCAAGTCCACCGAATTCATAATTTTGCACATATTGCCATCTTTTTTTATTTTGTTTGCCAATTGCTCATCAAATTTAATTTTTTGGGCTGTCAAGTTCTGCTTCTGCTCTACTTTTGTGCCACTATGTTTGCATGATTTGGAGGCACTGCCAATATTAGTAATGCAAACACTACACTGGCATGTTGTGGATCCAGGTGCCATGTTTGTGTATGACTAAAATGTGTGTGTGTCTGAAAGAGAGCGAGAGAGAGCGAGAGAGAGAGAGAGAGAGAGAGAGAGTGAGTAGGGGTTAGGCAAGAGAAGAGATGGCTCTTAAAAGAACCGTTGGTTTAAAGATTTTGTAGGCACTGTAGATTGACGAGTTTATGATCAGCAGTTAACTGCAAGACAAAAAAAATAGAATTACAATTTGTGTATAAAAAAATGAGAAGTTCATATAACTGTGCTTTTGCTTCACTTGACAGGGTTGAATTATAGTTCAAAAAAAAGTTGTTAATACCGATTTACCAATTTGAATTGGATGCTTTCACGGCTTGGGCTCATCGACTCCAGGTCTTTTGAGATCAGATTCCCAGATGATTGACTGTTCGATCGTTTTTAATGTGATTCCTTCTGAATCCAACTCACTTAGTAGTCTTTGCAAATCATTTCAAAAATGAAAATTCTGTCATCATTTACTCGCCCTCAGATTGTTCCAAACCTGTATACATTTATTTGTTCTGATAAACACAAATGGAGATATTTGGAAATATCGTCCATGTGTTTATCAGAACAAAGAAATGTAGGTCTTAGGGTGAGTAAATCATGACAGAATTTTCACTCTTGGGTAAACCTCTAAACTGTTTCTATCAAAATGATTTGCAGCATCCTGACTTTCTTTCAGTCACCATTATTTCCATGCAATGAAAGCTATTTGACAAAGACCATGAGTTCCTTCTGTTATCTTCAAACATAATATACAAGATTGTTTTTAATTATACATTTTATGATTAATGGATTCTTTGTCATATTCACATGAATGATAATGATATTACTTTACAGAAAACCCTAAAATCAGTTGAGGCTGCGAAAAAAAAAAAAGCCTTTTGAAAATTCTTGAAGAAAGTAAGATGAGAAGGAAGGAGAACCCACTGTTTGAAAACAATTCAAATAAAAGGAAAGAGGATTTTTCTGACAGTGAAGACAGTGATGATGGAGCAGTGGTACCTAAAAAAATACACGAGGACTTAGACAAAAAATACCGCTTCCAAAAGAAACAAAAACATCAGCTACAAGGAGAGCTGATGGAGTGTAAAAAAAGGTAAAAGCTTCTAAAAAGTCTTCCGTGTTCACAAAACACAACTGTCTTGTAAATATGAAATGTAATGAAGTAATAGCAGAAAATTATGAACTTCTCTTTCTTGTTTTCTACATCATTAAAGACATGCAGAATTAGAAAAGATCAACAAGGACCTTGTCGCAGAGCTGACTACATACAGACAACTTAATGTTACACTGCAGCAGAACATCAATGAAGTTCTTCAAAGGGCCTTCTCAAAAACACATGGTAAAAGATACAGAGTTTGATAATCAGTGATAATCAATTAAAGAATAGAATTGCTTGCAGCATGGGCCTGAGCACCACAGCAACGCCGCAACATGGTGGCTCTTAGAAACCGGCACTCAAGTTTGATCCAAATCACTCAGTATTTGCTGTATATATGAGACACTTCTTGCTTTTTTGCCATGAACGAATTGTTTTGCATCTACTTGGCCATATCATTTGACATTTTAAAAACCTGTCTTTGCCCTAGCCTTATGGCTAAAGTCTCTGAAGTTTGTGCCCATTTTTAAGAGTTTGAGCGTTTCAAAGGGCCCAATATGTCCCAAACCCTTGAAAAAAATATTGCACCTACCTCTGTTGTCAGGCTCTAAGAACTGACTTTTCATCAAATAGTAATTGTATTGTATTGATCAAAAATAGGACATTGCATTTGAAGGCTTAAATTAATTTGTCTGTGTTATCATTGTTTTCAGATTCCTCATTTTTTGAAGTCAGCGAAACCTCCTCATCCCTACCCGAAAAGGGTACTCCTGAACGGCAAACATCTGATAAGCTGCCAAATACTAGCGGGGAAATTTATGAAAGAAAAAATGGCAAGGTACATTTTCACTGCATCTCTTTTTTACTTCACTTCTTCCCAGTTACATTTTTTATACACTTACGGAAAAAAAATCATAATTTGGTTTTACATTTTTCACTGTCTTAAAATTTAATTTTTGCTACACTGCTTATTTAAAGGAAGAGCTGGAAATAAAAACGGCAACATTTTTTTCATTGTGGTACTCAAGAAAAGTAATATTTTAACTAACTAAAAAGTAAGTAAATCACAGTTCATCGTTAATTTAAAAGCATGTCAACACCTTACACAGGCGGTGAAAGAAGAGACATACAGTAGAGTCGTTTTTTGACAGATGAACAAAACAATACATGCTAAAAGGTCTAAAAACTGTACTGACGTGATTTTAATGCATTATAAAAGTAGTTTTAAAGCATTTAATTTTAATAGATTTTTTTTAATCACACTCATATAAATAGACTGTATGTATACGACTCAGACAACCAGGGAAGTTTCAAACCACAGCAGGTGTATTTATTGGCATTATATGTAAAGATGAAGAATTAAAGAGCCTAGCGTGCTCATGGCACGGACACTTTTATTAACCCTATTTCCAAGATGGGACCCCCTTGGCCCAGTTTTACAGTATGCCTGAGTTGAATTAAGTTATTTATGTCGCTTTTATAAAAAGGCCTAAGAAGTATACATTACTGGTAAGCATCTGGAGACAAAACAATGGCACTGATATATTTTATGATATTTCTGGACAAGTTACATTCACTTAAGACAGGTGAAACATTCATTTTAGTCTGGGACTCAGAAATATCTTGTTCAATATTAAAGATACCAAGATGATATCTTGACAGAATGTTATTTACATTATGGTCATGAATGACTTGTTTTTTATAGACTGTGTCATACAGTATATCTCCTTGGACATTTGCTAATGGTTTAAAAGGTGAAATAACTAGAGCCTCAAAAAAATTCCACTTTCAGATGAAAAATATTGTCCATGTTCGTTTTACATTTTTGTAACTTTATACTACTCTTAAAGAAATATTTACCCCTAAATGTCTGTCTTTTTTTACCATTTTCTTTGTTTAAGATCCACGTAGGAGAAAATGTTTGGCTTAGAGAGGAGGTGTGGAAGAAAATTCGTTCCTCTGCCAAAGATTCTCTCTTCGTCAAAGAGATGGCTGTGGCACTATGGGGGACAGCAACTTTAAAAAACAAAAGTGTGTCTGGAAACGAGTGTCCCACGAATAAAAATCCTGTGAAGCCTCCCCTGACCCCATCCAAGCTGCAAGTTTTGAGAGGTACTCTATGCAGTATGCACATTTAAATATGAAACCATCGTCAATTGTTACACAATAACTTCATATTATGTTTTTTATATTATAATTAATGTTTGGATAACCTCATTTATATGCATCCATTTAAAATCATCACTTATTGGTCAAATCACTAGCTGGGTTTCCCTCACCGTTGTTTCATGGGCTTTGTGAAGTTTCACATCTGAAACAAGTGATGGAAACGACAAATGTCGATAAAACCCCTTAATTCAATAAAAGTTTTTACTCTCAACGGAGGCTTTTTCTTTATTTTGTGAAAACTGTTATTGTGAATAATGTGAGATTGAAACACATTTGCTTAGTAATTTCTGACGTCTTTGTGGTTTCTGCATTTTTTTAATTTACCATTGCATTTACCAATACCAACAACCCTAGTCCTTGGTCCCCCCTGACAAAATGTTTTAGATGTTTCCCTATATAAAGCGCCTAGAAAGACATCAAAAACATTCTGGGTAGGGGGCAGGAGGACCACGGTTAAAAATGACAGTTCTAGATTACTGTAGTCTAAAGTTCACCAATCAATGAAATTAATTATTTCTCTTTTTACTTTCAAGTCTGTTTCAGTGACTGCCTCAGAACAAAGGAGCCCGAAAAAAATGAGAGAGAGAAGAGGGAGAATCGAGTTGGTTATTACATATCCCAGAAAATTCAAGACATTATAAAAAAAGAACAAAGAAATGAAAAAGTGTGAAAGCTGTTGAAGCACAAATAAAATAGGAATTAATGACTTGACAATAATTTTCCAGGTATGATTCTAGTTGGAATGGTTTTCTAAGTCTTTAGTTTTAAGTCTTCAGTTTTTGTAATACATTTAAATACCATTTGTCCTCTGTGAAAAAAATAAACATATCAGACTGTCAATCAGATCAGTGTGTAGTTATTTTTATTGAATTAGACCCACTTGTACGGATTTTGCCCAACCAATAACAGCAAATAAGTGTGGTTAGCTGTGGCCAGTCTGTCCAACAGTCACCAGACCAGCCTGACCTGCTATGACCAGCTAAGACCAGCCTGACCTGCTATGACCAGCTAAGACCAGCCTGACCAGCTAAGACCAGCCTGCCCAGCTAAAAAAATGTGTCCAAAACCCCTCTAAAACCAGCTTGCTTAA
Organism: Triplophysa dalaica; assembly: GCF_015846415.1. Classification (NCBI taxonomy): domain Eukaryota; kingdom Metazoa; phylum Chordata; class Actinopteri; order Cypriniformes; family Nemacheilidae; genus Triplophysa; species Triplophysa dalaica. The sequence continues at coordinate 17,704,659 of NC_079546.1, read as the reverse complement.
CCAGCTATGACCAGGCTGGGAGATCAGCTAAAACCAGCCAACCAGCTTAAGGCTGGTTTTAGCTGTTTTTTTCAGCAGGGTAACTATTTTGCATAAGAACTGTTCTGTTAAAATATTAACATAAGAAACAATAGTAAAGTGCATTCATTCATTTATTTATTTATTTAGAAATACAATATTATTTACTTACTCGTTGTATAAATACCGTGCACTGTGCTGTGTTTTTCCTGTTTGCCCCTGTAAAGCTGCTTTGAAACAATACACATTGTGAAAAGCGCTATATAAATAAACTTGAATTGAAAATTGAATTGAATAGTAAAGTCAGTGTTTACGTCTAATGCATATATTACACAAGTGATCTCTTATTTTATAATTGCATATTTAAATGATTTCAGTAGCCTTTTTTATATACCTTGCTAACTGCACAAGACTTTTTAATAAAAAAACAACAACCTGTAAACCTTTATTGCATACCTGAGTGACTCAAAATTGTTAATTAATTATAAATACATAACTTTACAGAAATGCATCAAAAGCAAGAGTTAAAATTTGCATGACTATTTGTAAGGGAATTCAGGAAATATGTTATTTTTGTATGTTATACATTAAACACTCATCTGTCATTTCACGTGACAAAATAACAAACAACTCAAACCCGAATACTCGGGAGATTAACTAATCATTTCTGTTTGCGGCAGTCTGCACAGAACGACTCAGACCCGTGGATTGGGTTGCTGATCTGATCATTTCTGTTTTCTGTAAATGCATTCTACATGGGCAAAATAACGAATGACTCGAGCAGGAAGTCTCTAGAGTTAAGCTATAATCCTTTTTGTTTCTTGTACAGATTTCAGAGTTTATATGGCTGTCAGGAAACAATTAAATTATAGTTTCTCATAACTTGTCCCGAACTACAATAAAAGTTATTTCTTATTATAAATCTAATTAAACTATGATAAACAAACGTTATGGGGTAATTTGGCTATTAACATGTAACATTAATATAACTCTGCACAGATGATCGAAATGACTCGAAAAAGGATTTGATCATTTTGCTGAACAAGACTCAATCATCCCAATCGCAAAAATGACTTGAACTTCCCATCACTAGACCAACTAAAACTAATTGGACGGTAAGTTTTACAAACCTTAAAGTATTAACAGTACTTTGTTAAACCACCACAATCATCATTACTTTTTTCTTTACTTATTACATAGAGATGCTGATTGGCTATTCGTGACATTCCAATGTCTGTAATTTCCTGTTAACCGCTTAAAAACACATGGTTCTTCCAGGTCGTTATTAATAACACATATGAGATTATAAACCCTTCTGATACAAGACGCTCTGGCATGATTCTGTGATTACAACAGTGTGCTAAAATTTCATCCCACCCTTCAGATTGTCCTACCAGACATGCGCACATAATATTACGTAATTTTTTTACGCTGTAAAATCGTCCTACCTGTTCATTTTATACTGCAACGACAACATGATAGGGTATTTTCGATGATAAATCATTCTACATATTTATTTATTACTGCTAGGACAATTTGATGTGAATTAATCTTATCTGTTTATTTTATACTGTAGGATAATCTGATCAGGTATGTATGCTAACTCATTCTGTATGTTTATTTTAAACTGGTAGGACAATCTGACTGGCTATTTTGCAATATAAAATCATCTTACCTGTTTATTTTGTTGATGTGGTTTAGATTAAATACATTTTTCCGATGCGGTAGGAAATTCTGATAAAGTAGGACAATATTTATTTATATATATGTATATATATATATATATATATATATATTACAATAGTATTTTTGTTTAATACAGTCAAAAATCACCTTTTTAAGAGGATATAATAAAAACTATTGGGCAGGAGCCGGATTCTGTTTTATATTGTCCAGGTTCATGAGGATCCTTAAAAAGTCTTAAAAAGCATAAATGTTTTTTATTTAACATTTACAAGACACCTTTTGTTAATTTTTTTAATACTTCATATAACCATAAATATATTGTTTTAATTTGGTGACGTTTTATTGTATTCTTTGTGAATTCGCTCGCTCACGTGACAATCTGCAGGTCGTGGCAGTACGACCTGAGTATGTTTTGTGTACCGTCTCCACTTGTGCGTGCAAACAGATGAGAAAAGATGGGTAAATTTTAATGTGATTTTATTGATTTTGCTCCAATATATGAAATATAGAGATTGGTTAGCCTTTGCAAGCAATGAGGCTACCTGCAAGATGGACAAAACAACCTTTAAACTCATGGGAATTAAAGCAGAAAAGCACAGAGCAAATTTAAACTGAAACTTTATTCTAAATGATTTATTTGTAGCATCTAACAAGTGTTTTATTGTCGCTGAACGCCCTTTTATAAGCTTTTTGCACTGCTAAACCTTTTTCTTTTTCGTCTTTTACAGAGCAAATTCTAAAAGACATAGAGAAAAAGTACCGAGGGGGTTGTTTGTTTTTGTACTGTTAGTTTTTTAATGAGGCAATCCATCTTGTGACTAAACCTTTCTTTTTCCCACATGAGAAGGCGAGTTTGTGTGACGTGGTGTTGGGGGGAAGCTAAAGTAGCAACGCTACTAACTAACTATCGTACACTTTTCAGTAGCTTGACGGTAGCTCAACTAAGATTAAAATAATATGTAAGCTTCAGCGCAAGTTCTGCCGGGAAGACTCACGTCACTTACTACGTGTAGACCAATAACCAATCATCAACCAACACTTGGAGTATGTAAGATCGCCACTTACCCCTTGTTTGCGTTCGCAGTTGAAGTAGCCGATATTCAAGCGCTCCGACAAGTCGCGATCATATGTGATCAGAATTGTTTCATTATTCTGTATAAATAAACTGCGATTCGCAATTAAATATAGACAATTTCACAAACATTTTTTAAATCCACATATGCACAAAAAGCGAACCATAAATACATGTTAGACGTTCCACAAAAATAAATGGAATTCACATATGAATACAATGAGATTTGCAAATAAAAAATATTTACAAATGTATTTTAATTATATTTATTTGTAGATCGCCTTCTTCACATTTGTGGATCGCTTTCTGCACATTTGTGAATCGCTTTCTGTGCATTTGTGAATCGCTGCACGCATTTGTGGATCAGTGCGCGCATTTGTGGATTTCTCTCTGTGCATTTGTGTATTTTGAAACATTTCTAACGTCAAATCGTGCGAGGTGGACTCCGCCCACTATCTACTGATGGACATCTGCTGTCCTGCGCGTTCAAAAATTGGACTTATGGACTTCGGATGAACAAAAGTTGAAGTTTATTAAGTTGAACTCAGCGCTGGACTGTCTCAGACAAAAGAGTATTCACAGAGAATCAGCCTCGCTCAAACAGTGTACAACATATTTATAGTGTGTATGTGAGAGGGTGTATCTTCTTTCTCCAAGCTGTGCCTCCCCCGAGCGCCTCCACATTTGCTGCTTTCTTTGTGTCCCATGGAGTGATGACCCCCCTCGTGCTCATTCCGGCCGCACTCTTCTTCTTTTACTATCTGCAAAACAGCATATTTCCTCCCCCCTGGTCTCCACATAACCTTGTTTCTTAAAACCCGTGCTCTATGGGTATGCGTGTTGCATGTGCAGGATGACCTCAGGTCAAACTGCTGAGTTCTCGTGCAAACCCTCAAGCTGCTGAATCCCAACCCCCATATCCTGTCGAAAATTCCATCTGCACTCTAATATTCACCCTTAATCTTTCAAACCTTTAAGTACACACTTTATTCATAATTGTTTATACTAATACACACATTCTACTATTGATTATATATAAGCCATAAAAAGAAATAAAATGTATAAAAACATAGATTATACTCAAATGAACATTGTAATAAAAAACATGACTTTAAAACCCTTCAATCCCTCTCTTGACCTCTGAAAGAGGTCACACACTCATTATACATCCTACAGTACACCTCTTCATTATATGAGGCGGAACATAATGCCTAAGCTAAAACACCTTAAATCATTAAAACGGTCATCATATGAAATATTTAGTTATGGCTTTCCTCTTCCTCACTGTCATCTTGATAGTAGTCTGCTGCCAATAATGGCATTTCGTACGGGGGCGGGTTGGGGTCTCTTTTCTCTATAGCTCTGACAATTAGTCGGTTACAGAGTGATCTGATACACGGAACACAACAACATCCACAGGTGACAAGAATAGCCAAAAACACGGCTACTGACACTACGATGGACATGATTAGTGCTTTCCATTTTCCTAAGGCCCTCTCTAGCCATTGACCCACCGGGTTATCTATGCCGGACGCTTCTTTCATTTCCACAGATAACACCCTGAGGCCTTCTAATGCTCTAGTGACCGACCCATCTGGCGCAGTGTTGTTGGGAATGAATGTACAACATTGTTCTCCAAACATGTGACAAACTCCACCCTTTTCTGCCAGCAACATGTCCAAAGCCATCCTATTTTGTATGGCCATAAGGGAAGTAGGAGCCAATTGTTCTGCGAGACCCTCGACCGCTTCTCTAGTTAGGTTTGCCAATCTCATAACGTTATAGTGTACATAATTTATCCTATCCACATTTTTGTTGGGCGTTACAGGGAACAGTGCAGCTATAATGGGTATGTTCTCAAATCCTGAAGCTATCTGGTCTGCTAGTTTATATTCATCAGGGACTCCCCTTGGGATCCCTATAGAGTCTATATAGGTGGGGCTATTTAGAGATAAATCAATTATGGTGATCCTTTTAGCTAAGACATGTCTTCGCCTGCGGCGTGCTATAGAGGCTGCTAATAAGCTGGGGCCTTCAACTACTCTTTCACCTATTAGAGTCAATGGTGCTCCTAGCCTTACCATCGCACACAGTCCTCTAGTCTTAGATGGTACACGTACAAATAATCGCCTGTCACCACAATAATAATACAGTCCTGCTCTAGCCCAGGATCCTATTTTTGTTCCATTTTCGTTACCTATAATGACCTCACACCACTCTTCATCAATTTGCCCATAGTTTCGCATAGCTTCTGTGTCAGATGTGAAGTTCACACACGTGTAACGGTCTTTTCGAGGAGTAAATGGCCCTGTCTTAGAATCATTACTTATTGGGGGAAATATAGATGCTAAAGTAGTACAATTTATTGAGCCTTCACTGCGGGTCAGTGATAACATAGAGTCGTATCCCCAGCTATCATTAGGATACAGTGGCGCCGGTGTTATATGCAATGTGGGTCTTGCCCCAGCACACGCAATGCAGTCCTCTAATTTCTGTTCCTTAGCTGTGTTAATGAGCCATTCCAGCCACAGGTTGGTTTCTCCATACCCTGTGGCCTTTTCTATTATGTCTTCTGGAGTTATTTGGGTGTAGTCCGTACCTATAATTTTATCAGGTGGGGATGCAACAGCCAAAGGTGTGCTATTTTTTACGGTTTCAAGGTTAACTATGTTTATTTTGATCAATCCCATTGCATCTTTCCCTGTAGTGTCTACTCCTTATATTATATAAAATTGGCCCATGGTTTTGTTCCAACACTGGCCCATGGTGGTCGGCTTCTGACCGTAGGGGTCCTGTTTAAGGTCAGTTATGGACATTGTGATTGGATTGCTAGTTCTACTAAAATCTCTCTGGAGGCTGAAGTGTTTTGCCACCCCAGCATGCCTCACATCGTAATTCTCATCATACCCGTCTTCTAATTCATGGTTTCCGGTTCCCTGCCAATCAGGGTTTGTCGCCTGCCATACAAAATTCCAACTTGGACACCATCTTTGGTTCACGGGCCATCCTAACCCGCACAGATATATGTCGTACCCTCGCCATAATGTATTCTTCCCATTACATTCTATAACTGAGCAGAGGTCAAAGGTAAATGATGTTGTGCTCCCGTTTACATAGTTCAATGTAATTCCGCCATGTTTTTTAAACATTCGTCCACCTCTCCAGTACCTACGTCCCTCTTTGGCCTGGTACCTATTATGTTAGTGTTAGTTATATTCTTGTTGGCCTCTTGTAACTTTTCAACGCCAAAAATTATACCCACTATGGTGATAGAGATGACAGTTTGCAATCCCATACATGGCCCATTTTCCCACAACCTCATGTTGATTTCAATGTTTTTCACACAATGTATACACTGAACATATAATTGAATATAGGAATAAAAAGAACTACCTTTAAGATGGATAAAAGTTTAAAATCTCCTACCGGATATACATGTTCTAAAAACTACCTTGTATCATTTACATACACAACACACCAATTTTAACACATCTGAACGAAGTACTTAAATGAAAATAAAAATGAAAGTAAAGATTATAACTAATCTTAAGAGAACATATTAGTTTGATTACAACATGTATATGGTTATTGTCATATCTGTTCCTGCAAAAACTTCAGTTATGATATGTGAAACTCTTTGAAAATCCAGTCCGTCCAATCCACACCCCAGCCGAGGTATGGAAACACTTTTCACAATATGTGTCTCACACCAATTTCTCATGTGTATTAAGCTTTTTGTGAAATTCTCATATGTGGGGAGGTCAGTGCTCCTGACTTTGGTTATTAAATGGAAGATGGTTCTCCCGTCGTCTTCATGTGTGACCGCACACTCACCCACTGATTTGTTTTGCTGTCTTACGTGTTCAACACCGTACCTGTTTTTAAATGCTACTGCAATACCTGCACCATATGCTCGATCTTGGCTAACACAGTGTGCTAGCGGCTCACCTGGTGGGCTTGAAAAAAGGTCACCTTTTTTATGACGTATCTGCAGAGCACCTGTCGTTATGTCTTGTGGAAGTTCATCAACTCCCTCCCTGTACTGTACCTCCCTCTTTTGGAGGATTTGTTGGTTGCTCTGTGGAGGGGTGTCACTGGAATCTTCCCTCTCTTGGACCTGAGCTCTCAGGTCCACAGCAGTGTCAGACAGCGACCTGTTGGAGGAATCACAATTAACACAGGATGACAGGTGATACCACTTGTCGCCTTTTCCTGACAGGCGAACACAATGTGTTGTTCTCTCAACGACTCTCAGTGGAGGGGACCATCTCGCCTCGTTCCACTTTCTGCGGAACCGTTTTAAGCAAACATATTGTGATGGTTCGGCAATTGGTTCAGGAAGCGGGTCCTCGGGTGCCTGATGAGAAAACTGTTTGACCAAAGCATTAAGTTTTTCAAAATATACACAGTGTGATATTGGACCACAGGCACTTTCAGTCAGTGGCGTTGATGGACCTGGAAAGGAACGACCTGTTAGTAGTTCAAAAGGTGTGAATCCTGAGATTCTATTTGTGGAAGAACGGATGGACATTAATGCAATAGGTAATGCAGAAAGCCAGGACAGTTTGGTCTGAGCACAGATTTTAGCCAATTTAAGTTTCAATGTGAGATTCATTCGTTCAACCTTACCTTGAGATTGAGGCCTTCTAGGGCCTTCTCAACGGTCTGGAGATGGTCATTTTTAAAGTGAGAGCCATTGTCTGATCTGACTCTTCGGGGAAAACCATGGTGTGGTATGTAATGATTTATGAGACATTTGATGACAGATATGCTGTCCTCTTTTCCCGTAGGATATGCTTCCGGCCAACCCATAAAGCTGTCCACAATGACCAGTAAGTACCTTTTGCCCTGAACCCTGTCTATCATGTCCGTGAAGTCTATAACAATCTCTTCACCAGGACCCTTCAGTGGTGTGATAGAGCCCTGCAATTGTTTCAATGTAGGTTTAGGATTATGTTCCTGACAAATTGCACATGACAACACAAAATTGGTGATGGTGGCTGTAAGAAATGGATGCCACCAATACCGAAGTGTTTTGGCCATCTGTTTGACATTAACATGGGAATGTGTGTGAGCTTGTGTCATGATTGACGATGTTAAAATCAGGGGCAGGACTGGGCGACCGTCAGGAGCTTGCCACAGGCCATCACTGGCCTGTATCGCTCCATGTTCCCGCCAGACAGAGAGCTCCTCTGGACACGCATGTTTTTGTTCATTTACCAACGTGGAACGAGTGAATGGTGGCAGAACGTGATCAGCAGACAAAATGGCCTGCACCTGCATGTTAGGGTGATATCCAGCTGCTTGTTTAGCAGCATGGTCTGCAGCATCATTGCCTTTGGCAATGTCTGAATTACTGAGGTCATGGCCTTGACATTTGATGACAGCTACCTCTGTTGGTAAAAGTAGTGCTGTAAGGAGGGCCCTTGCCTCCTTTTCATGCACTATTGGTCGTCCGGATGAGGTGACAAACCCACATCTCTGCCACACTGGTAGTTCAACATGCACTGCTCCGACCACATAGGCTGAATCGCTGTAAATGTTAACACGCCTGGGGCCGGCAAATTGCAAGGCTTTAGTAACAGCTATTAATTCTGCTCTTTGTGCAGATTGTTTCCCCTCCAGGAGCTGTGCTTCCCTAGTGTAAAACTGTCCATCCTTTAATTCCACCACGGCATATGCAGATGTCAATATGCCATTGTCTTTACGGAAACAGCACCCATCTGTAAAGAGGGTCATCACTTCTGATGTCTCAGCCAATGGAGACGCTGTCAGATTCTGTCTGACACGTGACGCCTGTTCCGTAAGGGGTGCACAGTCATGTGGTTCCCCTGAGGAGAACAAGTCAGCCATGTTTACCCCTTCATGGGTATAAGTAATGTGTGGTGCCATCAAACATTTGGCCAGTTTTCGCTGACGTAACGGAGAAAATGTAAATGATGCTGAGTTAACAAAGGCTATGACTGAATGTGATGTCAGTACGGTCAGCCTGTGGCCCATGACCACATGAGAAGATTTGTCAATGATCTTGGCCAGGCCTGCAGCAAATCGTGCACAAGCAGGTTGTCTTTGCTCAATGGGGTCTAGCAAAATGCTGATATATAGTAACACCCTTCTGGTTCCTGCATGTTTTTGGAAAAGGACGCCATGTGCACTGTGCACTGTTTCTGAGGCATCCAGAAAGAATGGTAATGTGTAGTCTGCACTGTGCAGGTGTGCAGCATGTGACATTTGTTTCTTCAGGTCAATGAAGGCCTGTTCTGCTTCGGGGGTCCATGTTAGCTGACCCGTGAGGTTGCGCATGCCTTGTTCTCTGACCATTGACCTCAGTGGGCTAGTAACTGCTGCATACATAGGAATGTAGTTTCTGCTGAAACCTGTGAGGCCTAGGAAGGATAACATGTCCTTCACCGTGTTTGGTTTGGGGTGTGCCAAAATGCCATCACGTTGACGGTGTGAGAGAGCGGAGCCCTGGCCTGTGATTAGTCTGCCCATAAATGTAACTGAGGGGCGACATAGTTGTAATTTTTCTTTGCTCACCTTAAATCCTGCCTCCCTCAATCTACCCAAGATGGCTTCAGTGGCCCCTAGGCAGTCTTCTTCTGAAGCTGCTGCCAACAACAAGTCATCCACATACATTATCAGTACACATGATGAGGGCAGGATGCAATGCTGCAATTTATCTTTTAACACCTGATTAAAAATTCCTGGTGATAACACAAAGCCCTGTGGTAGTCTGTTATACGAAAATTGTGTACCTCTATATCTAAATGCCAAACATGATTTACATTCTTCTGCAATGGGAATGCAGAAAAAAGCATTAGCCAAATCAATACATGTAAACCATTGGTGTTCTGGAGTCAGGCTAGAAATCGCTGTGTACGGATTGGGCACAGAGAGGGTGGGAGTAGTGACTAGTTCATTAATTCGCCTTAAGTCATGTACCAATCTGTACTTCTCAGTACCTGGTTTCTGGACTGGGAAAATAGGAGTATTCCACGGGGATTGCCACGGTGAAATAACCCCTCTTTCACACAGTCCCTGTACTGTGCTTGCAATACCTTCTTCAGCCTCTGGTTTGTTACGATATTGGGGAATCCAAAGGGGTTCCCTGGGTTTGATTTCAAATGTGACAGGGGTGATATCGCACAGGCCCACGTCTGTGGGGCCTTGTGACCACAGGGAGGCTGGTTGCCTGGCAATCAGCTCTTTTGCTCCCTCACCATCTGTCATTTCCCTACCATGTGTTCTTGACAGCTGACGTTGTGTCAGTGTCCCAGAATCATCAGTGTTCTGATTGATCCAATATGCATCATGTGTTTTAGAATATAACACGCCTTCAATGTCACAGAGCGCCCAATCTCGAGCTGCCTTAAGGGTTTTTGTCATGCCTCCTAATTCCCTAGCTTCATGGCCTGGGTGGAGTGCTAGTGAAATGTTTGGTGTTGCTGTTTTAGTCATACGGTACCATAGTAGCTGGTCCGGGGTTAGGTCAATCATGGCTACTACACCCTGTTTTCCCACAAACAATCCCTCCCCTTGTAATCTCCACATGTGTCCTTCCATTTGCTGGAAAGACTCTTGGTACAGTAAATCACCGGTTCTGTCATAATAAAGTGTACAATGTAGAGGGTCAATGGGAGGAAGGAACACTGCCAGGTCTTTTATCCATGGCAGATTACGGTTATATAGAGACACAAGTCCGGTGTGTGATGCCGTAACATCCAATTCCACCCAATAAATGTCAGCCATTTCCACTAGGGGTCCCCCTAGTAGAACGTGCTGTGATGCTATGCTTTGATTTTGGGAACAGTCTATGCTAGTGCCATCTGGAAAAGTAACTGTCACCCCTTTTGGGGAACACAACACACTAGCTCTCAATTTTATTAATAAATCTCGTCCCAACAGGGGAACGGGCGCGTTGGAGGAACATAGAAACGTGTGTACAAGTCTCTGATTTGCCACCTTAGTGGTAAGAGGGGTGGTGAAAGGCCAATATTCTAACCCGCCAGAGAAACCCATTACTCCCACTGTTTTATCACTGATCTGTGCATCAGTGATGTGGCATCTCTGCACAGTGGAGTATGTTGCTCCGGTGTCTACCAGAGCTTTTAGTGGCCTGCCATTTACCACTATTTCCAGGAGAGGCTCCCCCGTACCTCTCGTGGGTTCTCTGTGTGGGCCCCTTCAACAATCCCCTTGGTCTCCCCCAGAGCCCCAATTTGGGTCGCACTCGGGGTGCATGGGTGCTTGAAAGCTGTGGGGAGCCGAGTGCTGTTGCCCCGGGGAGTGTCGTGAGGCTTGAGGTCCACGACCTCTGGTTCCACCTCTAAGAGGACCCCATCCCCCTGCAGGTGGACCCGTGGCCTGACTGTCCTGACGATATGGACATTCACCCCTCCAATGATCAGGACTTCCACACCCGAAACATGTCCCTCTTGAGCGTCCACCTTGGCCTCTACCCCTAAAGTTTTGGTAACCACCTCTCGGCCTAGACTGCTGCCATGGTGGCTGTTGTACCCCTCCCTGGTTGTACCCGAAATACGGGGGTATAACAGAGGGAGTAGGAGGACCTTGGTTTTCCATCTGACCTGACTGACTGTTCCCTTGTTGTGGGGTGTTCTGTAGCATTTGTTTGGGTTTCTTGCCTCCCCTTGCAGCCTCCAGCTGCAGCTTTACTAGTTGGGCCTTGGCTACCTCCAGCTCATCTAATTCTTTACTTTGCTTATCCCCCAGTTTATCAATATGGAACACTAAATGGCGTTCCCACACCTCATTTGAGGCCCCTGGCATGTCTGGATTATTATCTAAGGCCTGTTTCACTCCGTTGGGGGCCCCGGACATTACAGCGGTTCTAAAAATGTCCCTAGTGATAGGATTATTTAAGCTATTTTCTTCCACCATCTGTTCCCACTCCGCAGCACACCTGAAATAATATCCCGCTCCCGTCTCACCTGGTTTGATGCGAAATTTAATGTTTTGGTACACAGTAGGTGGGGTGGGGAACATTCGTCTTAGAGCTGTGGCCACGGCAGTAGACACCCGAGTGTATGGTATACTATGACCTACAATAACCATACCTGCATTTTGTTCGAAATCTGTCATTTGAGACACGGTAAAGATTTGTCCTAATAGGCTCCTTATATCTCCCACTGCCAACGTAGTTCCGTGGCACAAAGCATGCAGTTTAGTCAACCACCTGCTTCCTCCAGAGGTGATGGGAGGAAGTTTTGCTAATACAGCCGTCATATCACTATGGCTGAATGGCTGATATTTGGGGACTCCCTGGTTACTAACTAACAGGGGTGCTTGTAGGGTCATACCTGATCTCTCCCCTTCCTCGTCATTACATGCTGCTTTTAACTGTGTAAACGGCACACTCGCCCCTTCGTATCTCCCATTTCCCAGGGGTCTTGGTTCTCTACTTCTTGTGTGGTAAGCGACTGGACCACCTTGATTACTAGTGGTGGTCTCTGTTTCCATTGTTCCTCTAATAACTATATTTTTAACTTCTCCCTGATTCTCTACGTCCCACTCCCTTTGTTGTCTTCTCCCTCCCTCCTCCTGCTCATTGAGCTCTCCTTCCTGTAAGGTTCTTGTTCCAATGCTAGCTTCACTTACAACCTGACTCCTGGTTCCATTGCGATCTTCCTCATTTGCTATAATTACTAAGTCGGTTACGTGCTGACTCAGTTTTTGTACCTCCTTCATAAGAAGGTCTAACATTGGTACTTCCACTTCTATAGCATCTTTTACTGTGACTTGTAATTGTTGTTGGGGAGGGCCATAGGGAGGGGGTTAGCTTGATACTGGCTGTTGCCTACTTCCCTTTTCACTCAGTGACTTCTTAGACTCTGGCGCATTCACTTCCTCTTTCTTCCTCTTACGAGGACTCAATGCTGCGGCTGTCGTAGCAATTTTAGTCCACTGCCTTAACTCTTCACGGAGTTCTTTGTTCACTTTATCATCCTTTCCTTTCTCCAAAAACCTAACTTTATCCTTTTTCCCATCATGTGCTTTAACGCGCATGTGAGCTTTTTTCTCCATTTCTGTTATTTTAGGTGTCAAAGACACACGTGGTGGGTTGTCCCATCCGTTTTCAACACATATCTGACTCCATTTTTCGCCTAGTATCGTTGTTTCCTTCTTATGGTGTTTTACCTCTGTCTGAGCTAATATCATATCTTTCATACGATCCCATTGTTCATTTACAGGAAAACACCCATATTCATCTCATTCTATATCAAATTCTCCCTCCATTTTTTAGGTTATTCAATTCTCTTAATTATACAGTTATCAATTATATTATTATTATCTGTTTTCTATCAATTATTCTAAACACAATATTTTTTTTTTTTTTTTTCAATTTTCCGTAATTTCCAACGCACAATTACATACACACAAATTACACATAAATTCCTTCAGTTCGGGGGACCATCCACCCGTGTAATAAATGCGTGCGGACTTTCACCTCACGTCTTCTAAATTCGGGGGACCAACCTCCCGTGTAATAAATGCGTGCGGACTTTCACCTCACGTCTTCTAAATTCGGGGGACCAACCACCCGTGTAATAAATGCATGCGGACTTTCACCTCACGTCTTCTAAATTCGGGGGACCAACCACCCGTTTATTAATTCAAATTAACAAACTTCAACCGTTTTTAAATTTGGTTTGAATAATGATCAGGAATATTTGCAATTCAACACAAACAATTTAGAGTAGTCAATTAGCAGATGTTCGATAAAACAGGTCTCTGCTCACCTTATTTTTTATTCAGCCGGCTGTTGTGTTGAATCCAAGATTTTCCCTCTCTCCGTTTCGTCTCTCCGTACTCTTTAAGGATTGTCCGAAATGTCCCTTTTTAGCCAATCACGTCGGCGGTCACCATCTGATGGACATCTGCTGTCCTGCGCGTTCAAAAATTGGACTTATGGACTTCGGATGAACAAAAGTTGAAGTTTATTAAGTTGAACTCAGCGCTGGACTGTCTCAGACAAAAGAGTATTCACAGAGAATCAGCCTCGCTCAAACAGTGTACAACATATTTATAGTGTGTATGTGAGAGGGTGTATCTTCTTTCTTCAAGCTGTGCCTCCCCCGAGCGCCTCCACATTTGCTGCTTTCTTTGTGTCCCATGGAGTGATGACCCCCCTCGTGCTCATTCCGGCCGCACTCTTCTTCTTTTACTATCTGCAAAACAGCATATTTCCTCCCCCCTGGTCTCCACATAACCTTGTTTCTTAAAACCCGTGCTCTATGGGTATGCGTGTTGCATGTGCAGGATGACCTCAGGTCAAACTGCTGAGTTCTCATGCAAACCCTCAAGCTGCTGAATCCCAACCCCTATATCCTGTCGAAAATTCCATCTGCACTCTAATATTCACCCTTAATCTTTCAAACCTTTAAGCACACACTTTATTCATAATTGTTTATACTAATACACACATTCTACTATTGATTATATATAAGCCATAAAAAGAAATAAAATGTATAAAAACATAGATTATACTCAAATGAACATTGTAATAAAAAACATGACTTTAAAACCCTTCACTACGCAAGCCAATCGATGTCCAATAGGCCACGTTCTAACTTCAGCCAATCACGTTTTGCTCTGCACTAAGATTCAGGGAGCTGACATGGCAACTAGTGGCGGTCTAAAATCTGTGTTATACTAAGAAATGATAATGGCCTCTTCTTTATACGATGTAATGATCGCTTGTGTTCATATACATTGTCCGTATTGTTACATGTCATGATTCCACTATCATGTCATGTTTATTCTTGTTGTTTGAGTGGAGTCATGGCATAACCTATGGTTTTGTGTGAGATTGGGTGATCTTTCTCGTGTCTCGTCATTGTTCCCTACATCTCGTCCCTCGTCAGCTTTCCCTGAGTGCTAATCCCCAGCACCTGTTGCTCGTTTCGATCCTCTGTTGTTTCCCCTATAAAGAGTCCTCATGTTTCTTTGTCTCGTTGCTCGTGCATTACTTGTTGCACATGTTGCTGTTTGTAACGCTGTTCATATTCATGTCGCTGTACTTGTGGATGTTCCTGTTTGCTTACCTTGTGCCTTGTTCCTGTTTCCCCGTGAGTAGTGAGTGTTAGTGTAGTGTTTATTCCAGTGTTTGTTTTGTTAGTAATAGTTTTAGTAAGTCAGTGTCCCTGTTTAAAGTATATTTATCCCTGTATTGTTTTCCCCCCATCGTGGGTCTTTGTTTTGTGTTTATTTGTCATAATAAAAGTCTTCGTTGTTACATCATACCGTCTGTGTCTGCCTGCACTTGGGTTCTCACGCCATGTCTCACACCGAGATTCATGACAGTTACATATATGCTGTATTTAAACGTGTATGACTTGATCACAGCGTGCACGGACTGGAGTGGAAAATCCCGGTGACTAGAGAGTCGGGACTGATTTGGTCGTCCAGCCAGCATTTTTATTGTGTTTATGTTCCAAAGGGCTAAATTCTGATTTTTTTTTTTTTTTTTTTTTTTTGCAACTGTCGGTGTACTACCAGTATACCGATGGCAGAATTAACGTGAGGGGAATCCTCAGCATTGTGAATTTCTATGTCATTCATAATTCAAAATAAGTAATTTCTACAGTCATCTCGGTTTTTCCCATTCCTGAATGATCTCTGCTGCTATCGCTACACTGCTCTGTTTACTATCTAAAAAACAATACATGTCAAAAGAGAACCGGATGCTATACTTTATGCATGTGCCATATATACAAGGTATTAGGTGCTATAAAAATTGTGTAAGGTAATGGGATAGCTATATTATATATTAAATCAGTGACATATGTATAATAATAATGTGTGAGTGAGTAGTTTAGTATAGCACATATGTATTGCACAGTGGGGAGAACATTTAACTGTTTAACTGTTTATGGGGTAGATGGCCTGTGGAAAGAAACTTGTCCTATGTTTGGCTGTTTTGGTGCTCTGTAGTGATGACCAGACGGCAGCAGTTCAAAGAGATAGAGTCCTGTGTGTGTGGGGTCTAGCGAGATCTTGCGAGCCATTTTATTCGCTAACTCTGGATGAGTAAAGTTCTTGCAGTGATAACAGTAGAGGTCTACCAGAGATTCGATCAGCAGTCCGAAATATCCGCTGTAGTATTCGGAGTTTGTATGTGTCCCGAGCATGTTCACTGAAATTGAGAGAGAATAGGCTATGTCGCCTCTATATGCAGCAAGTTTTAAATGACTTCATCGATCGACACAAAATTACAATGCTAGAGCACTTAAATTAACTTGAACGTTTAGCAATCTTTAAAAGTATGTCTCTTGATATACACTGCGCGGAAGAGCCATTTTTTTGTTAACAGACTGATTCGAGCCTACCTGAGCATGCTTGTGTTTTTTTAAACAAAAACAAGTAAAATAAAATAATTGCCTTTTAATTCCAGGTCACTGGCATTGCAAACCAAAATCAACCGATCCCGTCATCCCGGGACACCTTCCGCATATTTTCGGGGATCTCTGTATGAAAATGGCTTTACTGAAATGCCCAGTAATGTCCAGTGCCTTTTGTGCATTTGTATGGAGAACTCATTAATTTGTACAATTGGCTTCAATTCATTTTTATTTGGCAGTTTCATATTTTGCTTCATACTTTTTTCTTCGAAGAAAAAGTTGTGTTGCCACCCTTGCTTTCTCAATGCCCCCGTTGTTTTTTTAATTTGCCATTAAACAATGGAAATAAACAGTATTTTAAAGCTGTCCTATATCTCATTTAAAAGGCAGCAATATATATATAATTATAACCCAACAATAATTGTTTATTTAGCACCAGGTAAAATAGAGACGTTTATCGTATAACACGCTGAGAGCACTGCCACATCCATTATTATTAACTAGAGTAAATTGATTATCTGCAGTGGTAGCCTATACCAATATTTACTATGGTAAGGTTCGAAAACACAAATTGTATAGGCTTACATCATTAAATTGTGGGGTTGAATTTAAGAATATATTGTGTGCACAAGATCATAGTA
Organism: Triplophysa dalaica; assembly: GCF_015846415.1. NCBI lineage: Eukaryota > Metazoa > Chordata > Actinopteri > Cypriniformes > Nemacheilidae > Triplophysa > Triplophysa dalaica. Next base: position 17,687,878 of record NC_079546.1, on the reverse strand, counting down.
AAAGAATCAACATCTTTTGTCATGGGAAAGAGTTAGACAGTAAACAGAACAGTGTAGCGATAGCAGCAGAGATCATTCAGGAATGGGATAAACCGAAATGACTGTATAAATTACATTTTATTTTGAACTATGAATGACATAGAAATTCAAAATGCTGATGATTTCCCCCACATTAATTCTGCAATTGTTGTACTGGTAGTACACCGACAGCTGCAGTGCGCATTGCAAACTCTGCAAAACTTGACAGGAGGCACGCGCCGAGTGTTTGGATCGAAATAGCTGCTTAACCATGCAGTAACAGATTACATTTGATCGAATGCCAAAATCGGAATTTAGCCCTTTGGTACATAAACACAATAAAACGGCTGGCTGGATGACCAAATCAGTACCCACTCCCTAGTCACCGGGATTTTCCACTCCAGTCCGTGCACGCTGTTATCATGTCATAAACGTTTATATACAGCATATATGTAACAATACGGACAATGTATATGAACACAAGCGATCATTACATAATATAAAGAAGAGGCCATTGTCATTTCTTAGTATAACACAGATTTTAGACCGCCACTAGTCGCCATGTTAGCTCCCTGAATCTTAATGCATAGCAAAACGTGATTGGCTGAAGTTATAACGTGGCCTATTGGACATCAAAAGCGGAAGTTAACCGATTGGCTTGCGTAGATAGTGGGCGGAGTCCACCTATTTGTTGATTGTGCACACGATTTGACGTTAGAAATGTGAAAGAGAGCAATCCACAAATGCGTGCACTGATCCACAAATGCGTGCACTGATCCACAAATACGTGCAGCGATTCACAAATGCACAGAAAGCGATTAACAAATGTGCAGAAAGCGATCCACAAATGTGAAGAAGGCGATCTACAAATAAATATAATTAAAATACATTTGTAAATATTTTTTATTTGCAAATCTCATTGTATTTATTTGTGAATTCCATTTATTTTTGTGGAACATCTAACATGTATCTATGGTTCGCTTTTTGCGCATATGTGGATTTAAAAAAATGTTTGTGAAATTGTCTATATTTAATTGGAAATCGTAGTTTATTTATACAGAATAATGAAACAATTCGGATCCCATACAATTATGAAGTAAAATGTAATGAACAAGAGTTTTCATCTCAACGTAGCTTTATTTTTATAAACTTTTAATTAAAACTGGTTAGAGCCAGCTGACGGTTTACAAAATAAAAATAAAACTCTGCTTCCTTGAAACGCGAGTCGCATTCTACCAAGCACCACGTCTGAACAAACCCCACGTTTATCAAACTCTACTGGATAATAAGTAAGTACTACTAACCGAAATAAAAAACAAACCTGAAGCTGAAGAGACCTAAACGTTAACGAAAAGGACGCCCGAACCTGAGTGACTGAGGGAGAGTCACAGTCAGCAACACAATACATCTGTATGTGTGTAGGGGAGGGGCGCTGTGACTAGCCTATCACAGAACGCAGACACAGTCAGCTACCCAATGAGGAGCGGAGCAAAGACCCAGTGGCAGCGGTGGGATTTGAACCCACGCCTCCGAAGAGACTGGAGCCTAAAGTTACATGTACATTTAGCAGACGATTTAATCCAAAGCGACTTACAGTGCATTTATTACAGGGACAATCCCCCTTGAGCAACATGGAGTAAAGTGTCTTGTTCAGGGACACACGGGTGGTGGCTGCTGGGATCGAACCAGCAACCTTTGATTTACCAGTACAGTGGTTTAACCCACTAGACCACCATCTCCATATCTCCATAGCAACTTAGACCGCTCGGCCTGAAAGTCAGACGTGTTTCAAACACTGCCCTGACAGCTCATCTTTGGTCTTTTATCTGGCCATGTTTTAATTAAAGGTCCCTGCAAAGAAAACATTTGTAAAATCACATAAAAGGCAATAAAGTATGCACACATTGTTTTACATTGAGTGTTTACTACATTGTTACATACCTAGTTTGATCGTCGACCCATCGAGCACCCCTGTCCCGGTCAATTTGTGTTATATGAAGAACACGTGCCATCTGTTGCAGAGTCGCTCTTAAAGAAAGACGTGGTAGTCTATAAAGGCTTGATCTTCTTCTATCTCTTTCTCTAAAGCAGCCGTAGTCGGCAGGGTTTGAACCTGCGCGGGGAGACCCCAATGGATTTCAAGTCCATCGCCTTAACCACTCGGCCACGACTACAACAGCTTCTAAGCCCTCTTTGTTTCGGTCGTGTTGCAAAGAGGACGATGTCTAAAAGGAAAAGGCAGGAATTCAATAAGACGTGGTCCCCTGCCGTGACCCAGATTCGAACCGGGGTTGCTGCGACCACAACGCAAAGTACTAACCACTATACGATCACGGCTTGCCAACATGCCTCCGGCAAAGTTGTGCCACCAAGACTGAGTGACTAGATCAGCAGGGAGAAGATTGGCAGCTTTTGCTGAGGTCTCACGAAATTCCTGACGCATGTGCTCGATGAAATCCCTGCTCAAAGCCAATGTGTCGACTCCAACGCACGAGCAAACTGTTTATTTAATTTAATCAACAGAGGGCGGGCCCAGAAGAGCTCACAAAGGAAAAGGTGACTAACAAAGTTGAAATTGCTCGCCCGAACAGGGACTTGAACCCTGGACCCTCAGATTAAAAGTCTGATGCTCTGCCGACTGAGCTATCCGGGCTCTTGAAAGCGATATGTTCTAAGTGTAGGCGCTCGGGTGGGCGGGGTGTTGAATAGAACAGGTGAGTGCAGGTTCATCCCTCATCAAACACACCCTAACCAGCTAACGTGGCTATTGAGGTAAGAGGAAAACTATACTCAGTACGCTCCAAGCGGAGCAAAGACCCACTGGCAGCGGTGGGATTTGAACCCACGCCTCCGAAGAGACTGCAGCCTTAATCCAGCGCCTTAGACCGCTCGGCCACGCTACCTCAAAAAGGTGCATTGTGCCGCAGGTTTCCACCATTGTAGGCCCTTGCGACATTTAGCAGACAGTCTAGAGCTTACAGGGTTCTGTCGGCTTAGGGTTCAGTGCACCTTTCTGATGCAGGGGTGTTCAGTCCTATATCTGGAGGCGATGCCATCTGTTGATTGCAGTTCATCAAATACACTTGAACCGTGTAACGGGCTCTGGGAGCTGAAAGGTAAGTGAAAGTCAGACGTGTTTCAAACACTGCCCTGACAGCTCATCTTTTGTCTTTTATCTGGCCGTGCTTTTCTTAAAGGTCCCTGCAAAGAAAACATCTGTAAAATCACATAAAAGGCTATAAAGTATGTACACATTGTTTTACATTAAATGTTTACTACATTGTTACATACCTAGTTGCATCGACAACCCATCGAGCACTCCTGTACCGGCCAATTTGTGTTAAATCAAGAACACGTGCCATCTGTTGCAGAGTCGCTCTTAAACATTTGTAAAATCACATAAAAGGCTATAAAGTATGCGCACATTGTTTTACATTGAGTGTTTACTACATTGTTACATACCTAGTTGCATCGACAACCCATCGAGCACTCCTGTACCGGTCAATTTGTGTTAAATCAAGAACACGTGCCATCTGTTGCAGAGTCGCTCTTAAACATTTGTAAAATCACATAAAAGGCTATAAAGTATGTACACATTGTTTGACATTGAGTGTTTACTACATTGGTATATACCTAGTTTGATCGACGACCCATCGAGCACCCCTGTCCCGGTCAATTTGTGTTATATGAAGAACACGTGCCATCTGTTGCAGAGTCGCTCTTAAAGAAAGACGTGATAGTCTATAAAGGCTTGATCTTCTTCTATCTCTTTCTCTAAAGCAGCCGTAGTCGGCAGGGTTTGAACCTGCGCGGGGAGACCCCAATGGATTTCAAGTCCATCGCCTTAACCACTCGGCCACGACTACAACAGCTTCTAAGCCCTCTTTGTTTCGGTCGTGTTGCAAAGAGGACGATGTCTAAAAGGAAAAGGCAGGACTTCAATAAGACTAGGTCCCCTGCCGTGACCCGGATTCGAACCGGGGTTGCTGCGACCACAACGCAAAGTACTAACCACTATACGATCACGGCTTGCCAACCTGCCTCCGGCAAATTTGTGCCACCAAGACTGAGTGACTACATCTGCAGGGAGAAGATTGGCAGCTTTTGCTGAGGTCTCACGAAATTCCTGACGCATGTGCTCGATGAAATCTCTGCTCAAAGCCAATGTGTCGACTCCAACGCACGAGCAAACTGTTTATTTAATTTTATCAACAGAGGGCGGGCCCAGAAGAGCTCACAAGGTAAAGGTGACTAACAAAGTTGAAATTGCTCGCCCGAAAAGGGACTTGAACCCAGGACCCTCAGATTAAAAGTCTGATGCTCTACCGACTGAGCTATCCGGGCTCTTGAAAGCGATATGTTCTTAGTGTAGGCGCTCGGGTGGGCGGGGTGTTGAATAGAACAGGTGAGTACAGGTTCATCCCTCATCAAACACACCCTAACCAGCTAATGTGGCTATGGAGGTAAGAGGAAAACAAGACTCACTACGCTCCAAGCGTGGCAAAGACCCACTGGCAGCGGTGGGATTTGAACCCACGCCTCCGAAGAGACTGCAGCCTTAATCCAGCGCCTTAGACCGCTCGGCCACGCTACCTCAAAAAGGTGCATTGTGCCGCAGGTTTCCACCATTGTAGGCCCTTGCGACATTTAGCAGACAGTCAAGAGCTTACAGGGTTCTGTCGGCTTAGGGTTCAGTGCACCTTTCTGATGCAGGGGTGTTCAGTCCTATATCTGGAGGCGATGCCATCTGTTGATTGCAGTTCATCAAATACACTTGAACCGTGTAACGGGCTCTGGGAGCTGAAAGGTAAGTGAAAGTCAGACGTGTTTCAAACACTGCCCTGACAGCTCATCTTTTGTCTTTTATCTGGCCGTGCTTTTCTTAAAGGTCCCTGCAAAGAAAACATCTGTAAAATCACATAAAAGGCTATAAAGTATGTACACATTGTTTTACATTAAATGTTTACTACATTGTTACATACCTAGTTGCATCGACAACCCATCGAGCACTCCTGTACCGGCCAATTTGTGTTAAATCAAGAACACGTGCCATCTGTTGCAGAGTCGCTCTTAAACATTTGTAAAATCACATAAAAGGCTATAAAGTATGCGCACATTGTTTTACATTGAGTGTTTACTACATTGTTACATACCTAGTTGCATCGACAACCCATCGAGCACTCCTGTACCGGTCAATTTGTGTTAAATCAAGAACACGTGCCATCTGTTGCAGAGTCGCTCTTAAACATTTGTAAAATCACATAAAAGGCTATAAAGTATGTACACATTGTTTGACATTGAGTGTTTACTACATTGGTATATACCTAGTTTGATCGACGACCCATCGAGCACCCCTGTCCCGGTCAATTTGTGTTATATGAAGAACACGTGCCATCTGTTGCAGAGTCGCTCTTAAAGAAAGACGTGATAGTCTATAAAGGCTTGATCTTCTTCTATCTCTTTCTCTAAAGCAGCCGTAGTCGGCAGGGTTTGAACCTGCGCGGGGAGACCCCAATGGATTTCAAGTCCATCGCCTTAACCACTCGGCCACGACTACAACAGCTTCTAAGCCCTCTTTGTTTCGGTCGTGTTGCAAAGAGGACGATGTCTAAAAGGAAAAGGCAGGACTTCAATAAGACTAGGTCCCCTGCCGTGACCCGGATTCGAACCGGGGTTGCTGCGACCACAACGCAAAGTACTAACCACTATACGATCACGGCTTGCCAACCTGCCTCCGGCAAATTTGTGCCACCAAGACTGAGTGACTACATCTGCAGGGAGAAGATTGGCAGCTTTTGCTGAGGTCTCACGAAATTCCTGACGCATGTGCTCGATGAAATCTCTGCTCAAAGCCAATGTGTCGACTCCAACGCACGAGCAAACTGTTTATTTAATTTTATCAACAGAGGGCGGGCCCAGAAGAGCTCACAAGGTAAAGGTGACTAACAAAGTTGAAATTGCTCGCCCGAAAAGGGACTTGAACCCAGGACCCTCAGATTAAAAGTCTGATGCTCTACCGACTGAGCTATCCGGGCTCTTGAAAGCGATATGTTCTTAGTGTAGGCGCTCGGGTGGGCGGGGTGTTGAATAGAACAGGTGAGTACAGGTTCATCCCTCATCAAACACACCCTAACCAGCTAATGTGGCTATGGAGGTAAGAGGAAAACAAGACTCACTACGCTCCAAGCGTGGCAAAGACCCACTGGCAGCGGTGGGATTTGAACCCACGCCTCCGAAGAGACTGCAGCCTTAATCCAGCGCCTTAGACCGCTCGGCCACGCTACCTCAAAAAGGTGCATTGTGCCGCAGGTTTCCACCATTGTAGGCCCTTGCGACATTTAGCAGACAGTCAAGAGCTTACAGGGTTCTGTCGGCTTAGGGTTCAGTGCACCTTTCTGATGCAGGGGTGTTCAGTCCTATATCTGGAGGCGATGCCATCTGTTGATTGCAGTTCATCAAATACACTTGAACCGTGTAACGGGCTCTGGGAGCTGAAAGGTAAGTGAAAGTCAGACGTGTTTCAAACACTGCCCTGACAGCTCATCTTTTGTCTTTTATCTGGCCGTGCTTTTCTTAAAGGTCCCTGCAAAGAAAACATCTGTAAAATCACATAAAAGGCTATAAAGTATGTACACATTGTTTTACATTAAATGTTTACTACATTGTTACATACCTAGTTGCATCGACAACCCATCGAGCACTCCTGTACCGGCCAATTTGTGTTAAATCAAGAACACGTGCCATCTGTTGCAGAGTCGCTCTTAAACATTTGTAAAATCACATAAAAGGCTATAAAGTATGCGCACATTGTTTTACATTGAGTGTTTACTACATTGTTACATACCTAGTTGCATCGACAACCCATCGAGCACTCCTGTACCGGTCAATTTGTGTTAAATCAAGAACACGTGCCATCTGTTGCAGAGTCGCTCTTAAACATTTGTAAAATCACATAAAAGGCTATAAAGTATGTACACATTGTTTGACATTGAGTGTTTACTACATTGTTACATACCTAGTTTGATCGACGACCCATCGAGCACCCCTGTCCCGGTCAATTTGTGTTATATGAAGAACACGTGCCATCTGTTGCAGAGTCGCTCTTAAAGAAAGACGTGGTAGTCTATAATGGCTTGATCTTCTTCTATCTCTTTAGCAGCCGTAGTCGGCAGGGTTTGAACCTGCGCGGGGAGACCCCAATGGATTTCAAGTCCAGCGCCTTAACCACTCGGCCACGACTACAACAGCTTCTAAGCCCTCTTTGTTTCGGTCGTGTTGCAAAGAGGACAATGTTTAAAATGAAAAGGCAGGACTTCAATAAGACGTGGTCCCCTGCCGTGACCGGGATTCGAACCGGGGTTGCTGCGACCACAACGCAAAGTACTAACCACTATACGATCACGGCTTGCGAACATTCCTCCGGCAAAGTTGTGCCACCAAGACTGAGTGACTAGATCTGCAGGGAGAAGATTGGCAGCTTTTGCTTTTGCGCGAGGAGACCCCAATGGATTTCAAGTCCATCGCCTTAACCACTCGGCCAAAAATGGGGCAAAATGGACTGCTATGGTGGGGGAAAAGAAAAAAAAAGAAAGAAGAAGGGGGAAAAGAAAAATTGAGCAAAAAATGAAGTAAAATTATAGTATATTTAATATTATAAGTACAAAAGGTAAAAAAACGTATTCAATTTTATGAACAAAATACCTAAGTGCCCATTTAGATCCAAGTAATTGTAATGTTCAATTTTTTTTTTAAATCGATCTATTGCACAATAACTTCAATAACTGCATTAACTCATATACTGCACCGTACCTTTAATAACCGCATTAACTTTCTATTGCACTGCAACTTTAATAGCTAATGTCTATAATTAATGCACACCTAAGTCACTTGCACTACTGTATAGTCTAAATTGTTATCTGTTCATAACCACCTGTACACTAATGTTCACAGTGTATAGCCTTCTGTATATATTGTCCATAGTACATACCGACTCTCATATTGTCATAGAACATTCCTTCTGTAAAGTATTTTCATAATAGTTTCATAATAGTATTTTTATGCCCATTGTATAGTATTTTCCTAATATTGTATTTTGTATTTATTCACACTGTATATCCTGCACTTGCTAATTGCACTTCTGGTTAGACCTAAACTACATTTCGTTACACTGTACTTGTATATGTGTAATGACAATAAAGTTGAATCTAATCTAATCTAATCTAATATACACTTCCAAAATCCTTATATATATGAGATACATTAGATGTAATAGTAAACATTTATTAAATACAATATTAAATATTAACAATAATTATACAATAACTATAATACAATAAGAAATAGAGAGAGCTATCCTTCAAATTCTGTTAACCTAATACACTACTTAAAATTTACTGTAACTAGATTTAAGACAAGTTTCTTAAAAAAATAAAATAATGTGGTGTTGGTATGGTAATGTTTGTTTGTTGCCTACAAAGAGTCTTTCCACTCTGTAATGATCTGGCCCGATGCTGGACAGTACCATTTTCCTCTAAGCTGAGTATGACCAGTAAGTTTGCTTTTTGACTTGCCACAGATTTTGCATTGATAGTGGTAGTCGTCTTTTGTTTGCCTTTTCTTTGGTGGCTCCCCTCTTGCCACACGCTGTTCATACTCAAGTGCTGCCTTGTGGAGCCTCCATGAACGTTGTCGGTTTTCAGGTGGTGGCAGAGCTAATGGCTGTTGACCAGGGGGAAGGGAAGACCAACCATGAGGTGGGGGTGGAGCCGATGATGGATACCCGGGCGGAAGGGAAGACCACCCATGAGGTGGGGGTGGAGCTGATGATGGATGCCCGGGTACAACGGAAGACCAACCATGAGGTGGGGGTGGAGCTGATGATGGATGCCCGGGTGCAACAGAAGACCAACCATGAGGTGGGGGTGGAGCTGATGATGGATGCCCGGGTGCAACGGAAGACCAACCATTAGGTGGGGGTGGAGCTGATGATGGATGCCCGGGTGCAACGGAAGACCAACCATGAGGTGGGGGTGGAGCTGATAATGGATGCCCGGGTGCAACGGAAGACCAACCATGAGGTGGGGGTGGAGCTGATGACGGATACCCGGATGAAATAGACCAATCAGAACACTAAGACCAGGTATTCCACCCAGGAAAGTGCTGTGCCTCAGGACAGAAGAAATTATTCTGTGCAGCAGGAGAATAGTCTGTGTCATATGGAGATGTGTCTCCTAGCCCAGTGCCTGTGAGTGCATTTGAAGACACTGCAGTTCCACTTCGTGCATATTTTCGTTGACGAATGACTGCCTCACCCTCCCGATTCTCAGGCACCTTGAACTCAATGGGAACATGTCCATGTTCAACAGGTCCAGATGGGAGCTCCCTTGGCTTTGGCAGTGGCTCCTTCGCTATACCAATTTTCTGGGGAAGCTCCACTCCTTGCAGTAAGGTGTCCCGATCAGTTCGTTTCTGTCGGTCAAGAAGCCTTTTTAAAAAAAAAAAAACATCTTCAGTTCAAGAGTTATATAAACACTGTGAATTAAACCATTCTAAACAAATGCAAACTAATAGTTAATTTAGAAGTTGTTATAAGGAATATGCTACTAAAGTGAAATTAGGAAGGCAATAACCAACCCACCAAGATGACACTGTAGTGTTGTTGATTGTAACTTGCACCAGGTTGGTCTTGTCGAGCAGCTCTCGGCAGTCTTCAAGCAGCTGCTTGATGTGACAATACATCATCACAATTGCCTGTGTAATTGGAAAGGTTGTGCCCTTATTGTCTTTAGGTCTGTTTCTGGCTTCCCTGAATTCCTTCAAAAGCTTGAGTGCGATGCATTCTGAAATCCTGTTGATATCAGGTCTCTGAGCTGCCTGGCCATGGGTCATGAATAGTCTGTGGATAAAACAATGCATTTAATGCATTTTGTATGTTATTCTATGGTTCATTGGAGCTTTATAAACATACAGACTAATTAGGAATTTTATTTTATGCAAATGAAAAGTGAGGGATAATTTATGATGGCACACACTGTAAAAATGTCCTTTAACACAGGTGCACCACAATTTAACTCACCTCTCAGCTGCTTGCTGACCAGGGGCTGAGCCACTACGCTTTCGAGAAGCTCTCCAAGGACCTGGCAAGATCCTTTTCTTGCACTTAAGGGAATACTTGGAAGGGAACTGATCAATGGCATGCAGACACGAATACAACCGCAAGATCTCTGCTATCTCGTTGGTTGACAAAGCAGTGATAGTCCGGTTGAGGCTAATAAGGTACCCTGCCAGGTTATCCACCGCCTCCCATCCAGGGACACCCCTTGAATCACATCTAAGGTCCTAACAAAGAAAACAACAACAAAAAAAACGAAATCCTGGATTACAGTTCTTTGATAAACTGTTCTTCACAAATTACAAGCATAAGCATCACGTATTAGAGTCTTTACCGGAGATGATGTGCTGGGCACAGCGCAGGACATGTCTTCAATGTCAGGACTGTGAGAGCCACCACTTGGAACAGGGGTTTCCTAGATCATTTTTGAACATTTGTAAGTATACCAATTAAACATTGTAGAGCATTACTTAAATTGAATGTATAAATTATAAAACAACTCATGTATTGCTCATATAAGCTAACATTCCTATGCAATTTCAATTTGAAAATGTATATTACCAGAGAAGAGGTCAATAAATCATCATGACTGCTCGAACTGCCAATAGTGCGTGTGTTTAAACTGATGTCTGCTGCATCACATATTGTGACATCCAGACACTCATCCTCCTGAACTTCAACCTGCATCTCTGGCAGAGTGATTTCACCAGGCTCCAGTGGAGAAAGTAGGTCTCCTCTGCCAGATTGTGCCAACAAGTACTCCACTGCTATACGCTCATCTGCCAAAAGGAGGCATCATATTGTAAAAAGAGGAATATATCAGGCTAAATCATAACAGTAAATGTGATGAATGTGGTGTTGGAAATGAATAAAAAAAAATTGTGATTTAAAAAAATACATAAATAAATAAAGTCACACATAGACAACTCAACCAAATACGCTGAAAACACACAGACACATCTTATAACAGTATAGATAGATAATAGATATGACCACCGTTACAGCAATGATCATTCCATTAAAAATGGAATGAATTAAAAATGGAATGAATGGTTAGCGTTTAGGCAGCATTCAAACTCACAGCAAAGCCTGGTATTACTATAGTAAGATAATGTACAGTATTGAATCTTACTTGTGGGTTTCCCATGGGTTTTGAATTCTTGCAGGAGTGCACATCCGAGGACTCTTTTGCTGAGGACATTAATGTGGGACATTAAACGTACATCATAGATTTTAGTTTGTGATGTACCACTCATGTCCACAGCTTGAAGAGCCCGGTTGATGTTCCATCTCGATGCACCCTCAAGCATGTACATCTGAGTATGTACAGCATTACATCTCCACCCTGTAAGGAAAAATGTGTCACATTGTCAAAATACCATTATAAACCCCTCTACGAACTACCAAAGCTGACTACCAATTAAAGCTAATTCACTTGTTAACTAAACCTGTGGAAATTGAATTCCTTTATTTTTACTTTACTTTTTTTTAAGTCGTATTTAAAATGTTTTTTGTTGTATTCTTCCAAAGTTTAGAAACACTACTTAATTACAGACATGATATTCTTGGTATTGTTACCATCCCTGGAATGAAAGTGCACTGATGGCGATGAAAGCTTTCAAGAGAAGAGGACCCTCTGCCACACCCCAGTACATCCAGAACCTTGTCACCCTTCTGTAACCCAGAGCCCAGCTTTGTGTAAAGCTGAACACCAGGCGGGTCTTGGATGCAGGGTAAATGTTTCTGTTGTACCTCCCAAATGTGCATCATGCTCTCTGGATTAATGAGGCGCAAACCAGTCGTGTCGGTCAGTTCCCACATGGAGTCTAGCAATGCTTGTATCAAGTCACGAGTTTCTTCAACTCCACGTGTCCTCCTCCTGCAGTGTTTGGCCAGCTCACTTGAGGTGATGCTTGACAAGATTTGGGCCTCTGTTGGAATATGCCCCTGATGTTTTTTTAAAAGTATGTTCTTTTTCGCTTCTTTAAGGTGAGAGAAGTCATCCTTGTCCCATTCAAAGATACAACTGGACAACTTGGAGCAGAAAGTGCCATACAGTGGATGGTGCTCTGTTGTAAGACCAGCAGTGAACCGTCGCATGAAGTGGAAAACATCAAGGCGAACTTTGAACTTCCACGGTCGAAACCAGGTAAGAACTGGAGTCACACCTACACCAATGAGAAACAATGAGCGAGTTTACACATCTTCTTAGATTTAAATTTGTATAATTTAAAAATATGCTAATGCTATTTATAAATATTCTCTTAAGCCTCTAAATCCGTCAGATTTCGCTTCTCTTAAAGACACATTTTTATCAGGCTCCTAGGTTCAGTTCCATAGCAGATAGCAGATAATTCAGAATGGGCTGAGCGTTATTTAGAAGTCTTTGAAGCAAGATTATTTGAGTAACATATACTTTACTTTTAGAGCATTCACTCATCATTCACTCATCAACATTATCATCTCATTTTTGACAGAGGTGGCTTTTAGAGGGTTCTGCATCTGAATGAACATGAACAAAATATGAACACCTAAAATGCCATCTAAACACCATTTTCCTAAATTAGTGGGAAACATGCAGATCTATGATTTATTGTCATTGAGACACATGCCAAAAATTATTGCTTATATGGATTAGAAATGTATAAATGCACACACATTCCTGTTAAGTAATGGCTTAAGTTGACAAACCTGTCCCGCTGCAGCAGTCCCTGTCAACATAACTCGCAGCTGGATCTGGCTCCCCAGCATCCCTGTATCGCTTTACAATGCCCTGACACAAGTCATCTAAGCCGGCTCCCTCACCAGTGGTTAGGACACAGTTCAGAACTTGGCCAAATTCATTACCAATGTTGGTCATCCAGGTAGCAGTGTCAGCAATGCCACCAGCAAGCTTTTTAGTAATCTGTATAAATGCATTAAGACAATACAATTTGGTATATTCAATATAATTTAACATGCATTTGGCTCTTTATGTTTATTTATGTTTACCTTTTTGGTAGAATCAAGCTTCAGGATGCTACCATATGTTGATGTTACAACACCCTTAAGCTCATCAAGGTGATTCAGGATTTCATTGGCATGGGCAGTCTCAAACCACTGTCCCAGCGGTAGGGGGCGAAAAGGCGGGGGCTGCTCATAAACCACTTCCGATTGGGTCAGGGCACATCTCTTTTTGTGGAGCTCACAGTCTGTCAGGTAGTCTATACTCCGTCTTGCCCACTCCTCACTATGAATTTCTTCTAGCGCTTGTTTCAAGAAACTGGAGCTGTTTCCTGCAGTTCTTGGTCTCATCAAAGTCACACACTTCCTGTCAAGGGCAAGGTGAGTGGTGAGAACAGCGGGGAATTTATTTCTGTGGGAGGGATCCAGCTGTTTAAGGATCTCTGAACTCCAAGGGCAGACAGGTATCATACATTTACTGCAGCGAGGGTAGTCCACTCCAATTAAGTAATATGTGGAGTCAACATCAATGACTTCCCTAACTTTAGTATAAATGCCTGAATGATGCATCTTCCTATTGCACCGTGTACATTTCAGAGGAATACCCCACATCCTCATTGGTGCCCACAGAAACATCCTGTGCCTAAAGTAACTGCTAGGATCAGGAGTTGAAGTAGTAGGCTTGCTGGGACTCGGTGGATGAAACCAGTTTTGTGGAAACTGCTGCTTCAGTCGTCCTGTGGTGTCATACAGACACTGAGCTATCCACTTTTGGTCTGCTGGTTTGAGCAATCGACAGAACTGTTTGGGGAGAAAACTCAGCCAATTTACTTCTGGAGGCCTTAGTGTAATGTCCTGTGATGGTGTTTGTACTGCAGTTTGTGGAGCTCTTTGCTGGTCTTCGATGTATGCAGATGACTGTGCAATGGATGATGTTGGATCCACAGATGTTCTGTCCCCATCTGAAAGACTAATCAAACGATGATGCTTGATAGACATGGTTGTCTGAGAGATGTTCACTGAAACCATCCACATTAACATCTTCGCTACAAAGAGCACACTTAATTGAACTACTGCTCTGCAGGGCTGGTCTGGAGCCTGCACTGGGCTGCGGGGCTGGTCTTGAGCCTGCACTGGGCTGCGGGGCGGTACTGAAGCCTGCACTGGGCTGCGGGGCGGTGCTGAAGCCTGCACTGGGCTGCGGGGCTGGTCTGGAGCCTGCACTGGACTGCGTGGCGGTGCTGGAGCCTGCACTGGGCTGCGGGGCTGGTCTGGAGCCTGCACTGGACTGCGGGGCGGTGCTGAAGCCTGCACTGGGCTGCGGGGCTGGTCTGGAGCCTGCACTGGGCTGCGGGGCTGGTCTGGAGCCTGCACTGGGCTGCGGGGCTGGTCTGGAGCCTGCACTGGACTGCGGGGCGGTGCTGAAGCCTGCACTGGGCTGCGGGGCTGGTCTGGAGCCTGCACTGGACTGCGGGGCGGTGCTGAAGCCTGCACTGGGCTGTGGGGCTGGTCTGGAGCCTGCACTGGGCTGCGGGGCTGGTCTTGAGCCTGCACTGGGCTGCGGGGCGGAACTGAAGCCTGCACTGGGCTGCGGGGCTGGTCTGGAGCCTGCACTGGACTGCGGGGCGGTGCTGAAGCCTGCACTGGGCTGCGGGGCTGGTCTGGAGCCTGCACTGGGCTGCCGGGCGGTACCGAAGCCTGCACTGGACTGCGGGGCGGTGCTGAAGCCTGCACTGGGCTGCGGGGATTGACTGGAGGCTTCACTGCTCTGTGGGGCTGCCTGTGTCTCTAAAACTGTCTGCTCAGCTGACTGTTAAAAAAAGTGTAAACATCTACATCCTTGCTATCACTTTGTAAATCAATTTACATTCTTGCTGGATAAAATAATTCATCTCTTAAATATCAAATAAATAAATAAAATGGATAAAACAAATGCAGATTTGATGAACATAAGAAAAGGGATAGTATAACAATATTGTCATAATATACTTAATTTAGAGTTGTTCATAATCTGTATTAGTCTGTGTGTCCAAATATCTTTCTCTGTTTTCAATCAATCAAATAAGTTTATACAGGTTTGGAATAACTACAGAGTTAGTAAATCATGAGAGAATTTACATTTTAGGGTAAATTATCCCAAGGCTTCACAGCTCAAAAAATGAACATTTCACCCTAGTGTTGGCGAGTTTTTCACATTTATCATCACATACCTTATCATAACATTCCTTTTCATTACATACCTTATCATTACATACCTTATGAAAACCACATTCGCAGGGGATTCTTTTGCCAAAGATATCATATGCACGGGTTTGTTTGTGTAATGGGCAGTTATTAATTTTTTCCAACGCATTTTTCCGCTTCTTCGCCCCTGGCTTCTTGTCTGTGGTAAAGTGGTATTTCCCCTGGGCATACTTTACCATGATGTCTTGCCAGTACGAGTCAGGTTTACCGGTCTTAGTCATGTCTAGATTTATGAAACAAAAGGGTAAACATCATAAAACTTTAGTTTAAACTCAATTTAAAATATTCGCCAAAGCCTTTAATATACATGTTAGTGTTAACAAGTGCAATTGTATTCAACCAAAAATTGGCTAAACTTATTGGCATTCTGAATTTGGACATTCATCATCATCATCACCATCACATTATTACAGTTGTTGTAACTTAATGTACATATACCTAAGGCATTTTGCTATTGCAAAATGAATGGCCATGGCGATTTCTAATTTCTAAGTGTTAAACCACAAATTACAATTTAAGCGGTTTAGATGAAACCGTAGTGTCAAACTAAGCAACGTTACAATCAGATTCTCTTTCAAGTGATAATGGACTCACCTGCACGCTATCAGAAGACTTTAAAATGATTAAATTGTTTATGTGATTTAAGATAATCCCAACTGTCTCGCGTCGCGCTGGGATGGACGTCACAAATGATAATGTTTCGGCCAATGTTCGTTTTGCCCCATTTCTACCAATCAGAAGAGAGCGTTCGGATTTTTACAACTTGTGTTAGGAAATATTTCGCAAGTGTTAGGATTTAAGTAGAATGTGTTAGGACTTGTTAGGACTTATTTAGAATGTGTTAGGACTTGTTAGGACTTATTTAGAATGTGTTAGGAAATGTAACGAATCGTTAGGAATGGCTTTGCTGTCCGATCGCTTGAGGGTACGGCCACGACTACAAAGGTTTTCGTGTCGTCGCGCATTCGTTTTGACGCTGATGCTGATACTGCTTCTCAGCGAGGCGAAAAGCCAAAGCTGCCAAACAAGTAGGTAGGCGCTAAAGACAGCAACCGTCTTCCGAACAGGGACTCCCCAGTGATGGCACCCTACAACTTCACCTGACCGTTTGGAAGCACTCACAGACAAGGGCTGAGCGAGGCATCCAGCCCGGCTAGCTCAGTCGGTATAGCATGAGACTCTAAATCTCAGGCCCGGCTAGCTCAGTCGGTAGAGCATGAGACTCTTAATCTCAGGGTCGTGGGTTCGAGCCCCACGTTGGGCGCCAGGGGTACCCCAGTCAGGGGCACTTTTTTAAGGGGCCCAGTACAGCAGATCTAGTGCTGGGATTTTCTTGAGACAAGTGCAACTTCCTCACTCTTCTGTTTCCAAAGGGGGTTCTCTGAAAATGAGCATGATGCTCATTTAGTTTTGCCACGCTTTTGCCCTTTAATTCCGAGTCAAACGTAGCCACGTGTCCAAGCAAGATCCTCAACAACCGTCTCTGTGGCGCAATTGGTTAGCGCGTTCGGCTGTTAACCGAAAGGATGGTGGTTCAAGCCCACCCAGGGACGAAAGCTTTGTGGTGAGCAGTTGCAGTTTTCTGACCCCAAAATGTTGAGGCCCGCCAGTGAAGCTTACTCAACAGAGTCTTGCTCTAATACAATACGGCTTTGCAAACGCACGGAAGGAAAAGAAGCCTTTGGCTTCTCACGCCGGGAGTTAAACCCGGGCCGCTTGGGTGAAACCAGGGGTCCTGACTGCTGGACCATGCCTGAAACATCAGCAAGCGCAATATGGCATCCAACTGTTTCCAAGAGTTTAAGAATCGGAGAGGCGAACCCACATTTTCAATGGAAGTCGGAAAGACTGTCCATTTCTCCGCACGTGTACTAGCAGTGAACAACAGAAAGAAGAACTACGATTTGAGAAGTATAATCCTCGTTAGTAGGTTGGAGAGTATCTCCGCATGTCACGCGGTTAGACCGAACTGATGGGGAGGCTCCTCCCAGACCGAGCTGAGCTGTCCGGGCTTGTGTCGGTGCGTGCCAAGTTCTTCTGCCAAGCCTCCACCAAAATGATTCCCCAACGGGGAGTTAAGCCTTTTCTTTGCCGCTGTCCAATAGCTTGGATGAGCTGGGTTTAAACATTCTAAAGAACAGCTGATGAAGTGCTTGGCGCGGCTCTTTTTGAACAAATTGCAATGCGTTGTTCGCCCGATGGAAGGCGTTCGCCACCAACACAGTTCCAAAGCGAGAGGGAAGCAGTTTCTTGAAGCCCCCCCCAAAATGTGCCTAGATCCAGATTCGCTGTGACCACAACACAGAGTACTAACCAACCACACCATCAAGGCGAGCTAACAGACGGCTGCACAGGGCTCGGCCGAGATGAAGTTTGCTCTTTCGCCTCTAGAGATCAAATCAGCAGCTGAGCTAAATGCACCGCAAACGTAGTCGGCAGGATTCGAACCTGCGCAGGGAGACCCCAATGGATTTCTAGTCCATCGCCTTAACCACTCGGCCACGACTACACAAGGTTCTTGTGTCGTCTCGCATTCCTTTCGACGCTGCTGCTGATACTGCTTCTCAGCGAGGCGAAAAGCCAAAGCTGCAAAACCAGTAGGTAGGCGCTAAAGACAGCAACCGTCTTCTGAACAGGGACTCCCCCAGTGATGGCACCCTACAACTTCACCTGACCGTTTGGAAGCACTCACAGACAAGGGCTGAGCGAGGCATCCAGCCCGGCTAGCTCAGTCGGTATAGCATGAGACTCTAAATCTCAGGCCCGGCTAGCTCAGTCGGTAGAGCATGAGACTCTTAATCTCAGGGTCGTGGGTTCGAGCCCCACGTTGGGCGCCAGGGGTACCCCAGTCAGGGGCACTTTTTTAAGGGGCCCAGTACAGCAGATCTAGTGCTGGGATTTTCTTGAGACAAGTGCAACTTCCTCACTCTTCTGTTTCCAAAGGGGGTTCTCTGAAAATGAGCATGATGCTCATTTAGTTTTGCCACGCTTTTGCCCTTTAATTCCGAGTCAAACGTAGCCACGTGTCCAAGCAATATCCTCAACAACCGTCTCTGTGGCGCAATTCGGCTGTTAACCGAAAGGATGGTGGTTCAAGCCCACCCAGGGACGAAAGCTTTGTGGTGAGCAGTTGCAGTTTTCTGACCCCAAAATGTTGAGGCCCGCCAGTGAAGCTTACTCAACAGAGTCTTGCTCTAATACAATATGGCTTTGCAAACGCACGGAAGGAAAAGAAGCCTTTGGCTTCTCACGCCGGGAGTTAAACCCGGGCCGCTTGGGTGAAACCAGGGGTCCTGACTGCTGGACCATGCCTGAAACATCAGCAAGCGCAATATGGCCTCCAACTGTTTCCAAGAGTTTAAGAATCGGAGAGGCGAACCCACATTTTCAATGGAAGTCGGAAAGACTGTCCATTTCTCCGCACGTGTACTAACAGTGAACAACAGAAAGAAGAACTACGATTTGAGAAGTATAATCCTCGTTAGTAGGTTGGAGAGTATCTCCGCATGTCACACGGTTAGACCGAACTGATGGGGAGGCTCCTCCCAGACCGAGCTGAGCTGTCCGTGCTTGTGTCGGTGCGTGCCAAGTTCTTCTGCCAAGCCTCCTCCAAAATGATTCCCCAACGGGGAGTTAAGCCTTTTCTTTGCCGCTGTCCAATAGCTTGGATGAGCTGGGTTTAAACATTCTAAAGAACAGCTGATGAAGTGCTTGGCGTGGCTCTTTTTGAACAAATTGCAATGCGTTGTTCGCCCGATGGAAGGCGTTCGCCACCAACACAGTTCCAAAGCGAGAGGGAAGCAGTTTCTTGAAGCCCCCCCCTAAATGTGCCTAGATCCGGATTCGCTGAGACCACAACACAGAGTACTAACCAACCACACCATCAAGGCGAGCTAACAGACGGCTGCACAGGGCTCGGCCGAGATGAAGTTTGCTCTTTCGCCTCTAGAGATCAAATCAGCAGCTGAGCTAAATGCACCGCAAACGTAGTCAGCAGGATTCGAACCTGCGCAGGGAGACCCCAATGGATTTCTAGTCCATCGCCTTAACCACTCGGCCACGACTACACAAGGTTCTTGTGTCGTCTCGCATTCCTTTCGACGCTGCTGCTGATACTGCTTCTCAGCGAGGCGAAAAGCCAAAGCTGCAAAACCAGTAGGTAGGCGCTAAAGACAGCAACCGTCGCCCGAACAGGGACTCCCCCAGTGATGGCACCCTACAACTTCACCTGACCTTTTGGAAGCACTCACAGACAAGGGCTGAGCGAGGCATCGAGCCCGGCTAGCTGAGTCGGTATAGCATGAGACTCTAAATCTCAGGCCCGGCTAGCTCAGTCGGTAGAGCATGAGACTCTTAATCTCAGGGTCGTGGGTTCGAGCCCCACGTTGGGCGCCAGGGGTACCCCAGTCAGGGGCACTTTTTAAGGGGCCCAGTACAGCAGATCTAGTGCTGGGATTTTCTTGAGACAAGTGCAACTTCCTCACTCTTCTGTTTCCAAAGGGGGTTCTCTGAAAATGAGCATGATGCTCATTTAGTTTTGCCACGCTTTTGCCCTTTAATTCCGAGTCAAACGTAGCCACGTGTCCAAGCAATATCCTCAACAACCGTCTCTGTGGCGCAATCGGTTAGCGCGTTCGGCTGTTAACCGAAAGGATGGTGGTTCAAGCCCACCCAGGGACGAAAGCTTTGTGGTGAGCAGCTGCAGTTTTCTGACCCCAAAATGTTGAGGCTCGCCAGTGAAGCTTACTCAACAGAGTCTTGCTCTAATACAATACGGCTTTGCAAACACACGGAAGGAAAAGAAGCCTTTGGCTTCTCACGCCGGGAGTTAAACCCGGGCCGCTTGGGTGAAACCAGGGGTCCTGACTGCTGGACCTTGCCTGAAACATCAGCAAGCGCAATATGGACTGCAACTGTTTCCAAGAGTTTAAGAATCGGAGAGACGAACCCACATGTTCAATGGAAGTCGGAAAAACTGTCCATTTCTCCGCACGTGTACTAGCAGTGAACAACAGAAAGAAGAACTACGATTTGAGAAGTATAATCCTCGTTAGTAGGTTGGAGAGTATCTCCGCATGTCACGCGGTTAGACCGAACTGATGGGGAGGCTCCTCCCAGACCGAGCTGAGCTGTCCGGGCTTGTGTCGGTGCGTGCCAAGTTCTTCTGCCAAGCCTCCTCCAAAATGATTCCCCAACGGTGAGTTAAACCTTTTCTTTGCCGCTGTCCAATAGCTTGGATGAGCTGGGTTTAAACATTCTAAAGAACAGCTGATGAAGTGCTTGGCGCGGCTCTTTTTGAACAAATTGCAGTGCGTTGTTCGCCTGATGGAAGGCGTTCGCCACCAACACAGTTCCAAAGCGAGAGGGAAGCAGCTTCTTCAAGCCCCCCCAAAATAGTGCCTAGATCCGCTGAGACCACAACACAGAGTACTAACCAACCACACCATCAAGGAGAGCTAACAGACGGCTGCACAGGGCTCGGCCGAGATGAAGTTTGCTCTTTTGCCTCTAGAGATCAAATCAGCAGCTGAGCTAAATGCACCGCAAACGTAGTCGGCAGGATTCGAACCTGCGCAGGGAGACCCCAATGGATTTCTAGTCCATCGCCTTAACCACTCGGCCACAACTACACAAGGTTCTTGTGTCGTCTCGCATTTCTTTCGACGCTGCTGCTGATACTGCTTCTCAGCGAGGCGAAAAGCCAAAGCTGCAAAACCAGTAGGTAGGCGCTAAAGACAGCAACAGTCGCCCGAACAGGGACTCCCCCAGTGATGGCACCCTACAGCTTCACCTGACCGTTTGGAAGCACTCACAGACAAGGGCTGAGCGAGGCATCCAGCCCGGCTAGCTCAGTCGGTATAGCATGAGATTTTCTTGAGACAAGTGCAACTTCCTCACTCTTCTGTTTCCAAAGGGGGTTCTCTGAAAATGAGCATGATGCTCATTTAGTTTTGCCACGCTTTTGCCCTTTAATTCCGAGTCAAACGTAGCCACGTGTCCAAGCAATATCCTCAACAACCGTCTCTGTGGCGCAATCGGTTAGCGTGTTCGGCTGTTAACCGAAAGGATGGTGGTTCAAGCCCACCCAGGGACGAAAGCTTTGTGGTGAGCAGCTGCAGTTTTCTGACCCCAAAATGTTGAGGCTCGCCAGTGAAGCTTACTCAACAGAGTCTTGCTCTAATACAATACGGCTTTGCAAACGCACGGAAGGAAAAGAAGCCTTCGGCTTCTCACGCCGGGAGTTAAACCCGGGCCGCTTGGGTGAAACCAGGGGTCCTGACTGCTGGACCATGCCTGAAACATCAGCCTCCATCAGACTCCAACTGATTCCAAGAGTTTAAGAATCGGAGAGGCGAACCCACATTTTCAATGGAAGACGGAAAGACTGTCCATTTCTCCGCACGTGTACTAGCAGTGAACAACAGAAAGAAGAACTACGATTTGAGAAGTATAATCCTCGTTAGTAGGTTGGAGAGTATCTCCGCATGTCACGCGGTTAGACCGAACTGATGGGGAGGCTCCTCCCAGACCGAGCTGAGCTGTCCGGGCTTGTGTCGGTGCGTGCCAAGTTCTTCTGCCAAGCCTCCTCCAAAATGATTCCCCAACGGGGAGTTAAGCCTTTTCTTTGCCGCTGTCCAATAGCTTGGATGAGCTGGGTTTAAACATTCTAAAGAACAGCTGATGAAGTGCTTGGCGCGGCTCTTTTTGAACAAATTGCAATGCGTTGTTCGCCCGATAGAAGGCGTTCGCCACCAACACAGTTCCAAAGCGAGAGGGAAGCAGTTTCTTCAAGCCCCCCCCAAAAATGTGCCTAGATCCGGATTCGCTGAGACCACAACACAGAGTACTAACCAACCACACCATCAAGGCGAGCTAACAGACGGCTGCACAGGGCTCGGCCGAGATGAAGTTTGCTCTTTCGCCTTTAGAGATCAAATCAGCAGCTGAGCTAAATGCACCGCAAACGTAGTCGGCAGGATTCGAACCTGCGCACTGAGACCCCAATGGATTTCTAGTCCATCGCCTTAACCACTCGGCCACGACTACACAAGATTCTTGTGTCGTCTCGCATTCCTTTCGACGCTGCTGCTGATACTGCTCCTCAGCGAGGCGAAAAGCCAAAGCTGCAAACCCAGTAGGTAGGCGCTAAAGACAGCAACCGTCGCCCGAACAGGGACTCCCCCAGTGATGGCACCCTACAACTTCACCTGACCGTTTGGAAGCACTCACAGACAAGGGCTGAGCGAGGCATCCAGCCCGGCTAGCTCAGTCGGTATAGCATGAGACTCTAAATCTCAGGCCCGGCTAGCTCAGTCGGTAGAGCATGAGACTCTTAATCTCAGGGTCGTGGGTTCGAGCCCCACGTTGGGCGCCAGGGGTACCCCAGTCAAGGGCACTTTTTTAAGGGGCTCAGTACAGCAGATCTAGTGCTGGGATTTTCTTGAGACAAGTGCAACTTCCTCACTCTTCTGTTTCCAAAGGGGGTTCTCTGAAAATGAGCATGATGCTCATTTAGTTTTTCCACGCTTTTGCCCTTTAATTCCGAGTCAAACGGAGCCACGTGTCCAAGCAATATCCTCAACAACCGTCTCTGTGGCGCAATTCGGCTGTTAACCGAAAGGATGGTGGTTCAAGCCCACCCAGGGACGATAGCTTTGTGGTGAGCAGCTGCAGTTTTCTGACCCCAAAATGTTGAGGCTCGCCAGTGAAGCTTACTCAACAGAGTCTTGCTCTAATACAATACGGCTTTGCAAACACACGGAAGGAAAAGAAGCCTTTGGCCTCTCACGCCGGGAGTTAAACCCGGGCCGCTTGGGTGAAACCAGGGGTCCTGACTGCTGGACCTTGCCTGAAACATCAGCAAGCGCAATATGGACTGCAACTGTTTCCAAGAGTTTAAGAATCGGAGAGACGAACCCACATGTTCAATGGAAGTCGGAAAAACTGTCCATTTCTCCGCACGTGTACTAGCAGTGAACAACAGAAAGAAGAACTACGATTTGAGAAGTATAATCCTCGTTAGTAGGTTGGAGAGTATCTCCGCATGTCACGCGGTTAGACCGAACTGATGGGGAGGCTCCTCACAGACCGAGCTGAGCTGTCCGGGCTTGTGTCGGTGCGTGCCAAGTTCTTCTGCCAAGCCTCCTCCAAAATGATTCCCCAACGGTGAGTTAAACCTTTTCTTTGCTGCTGTCCAATGGCTTGGATGAGCTGGGTTTAAACATTCTAAAGAACAGCTGATGAAGTGCTTGGCGCGGCTCTTTTTGAACAAATTGCAGTGCGTTGTTCGCCTGATGGAAGGCGTTCGCCACCAACACAGTTCCAAAGCGAGAGGGAAGCAGCTTCTTCAAGCCCCCCCCAAAATAGTGCCTAGATCCGCTGAGACCACAACACAGAGTACTAACCAACCACACCATCAAGGAGAGCTAACAGACGGCTGCACAGGGCTCGGCCGAGATGAAGTTTGCTCTTTTGCCTCTAGAGATCAAATCAGCAGCTGAGCTAAATGCACCGCAAACGTAGTCAGCAGGATTCGAACCTGCGCAGGGAGACCCCAATGGATTTCTAGTCCATCGCCTTAACCACTCGGCCACAACTACACAAGGTTCTTGTGTCGTCTCGCATTTCTTTCGACGCTGCTGCTGATACTGCTTCTCAGCGAGGCGAAAAGCCAAAGCTGCAAAACCAGTAGGTAGGCGCTAAAGACAGCAACAGTCGCCCGAACAGGGACTCCCCCAGTGATGGCACCCTACAGCTTCACCTGACCGTTTGGAAGCACTCACAGACAAGGGCTGAGCGAGGCATCCAGCCCGGCTAGCTGAGTCGGTATAGCATGAGACTCTAAATCTCAGGCCCGGCTAGCTCAGTCGGTAGAGCATGAGACTCTTAATCTCAGGGTCGTGGGTTCGAGCCCCACGTTGGGCGCCAGGGGTACCCCAGTCAGGGGCACTTTTTTAAGGGGCCCAGTACAGCAGATCTAGTGCTGGGATTTTCTTGAGACAAGTGCAACTTCCTCACTCTTCTGTTTCCAAAGGGGGTTCTCTGAAAATGAGCATGATGCTCATTTAGTTTTGCCACGCTTTTGCCCTTTAATTCCGAGTCAAACGTAGCCACGTGTCCAAGCAATATCCTCAACAACCGTCTCTGTGGCGCAATCGGTTAGCGTGTTCGGCTGTTAACCGAAAGGATGGTGGTTCAAGCCCACCCAGGGACGAAAGCTTTGTGGTGAGCAGCTGCAGTTTTCTGACCCCAAAATGTTGAGGCTCGCCAGTGAAGCTTACTCAACAGAGTCTTGCTCTAATACAATACGGCTTTGCAAACGCACGGAAGGAAAAGAAGCCTTCGGCTTCTCACGCCGGGAGTTAAACCCGGGCCGCTTGGGTGAAACCAGGGGTCCTGACTGCTGGACCATGCCTGAAACATCAGCCTCCATCAGACTCCAACTGATTCCAAGAGTTTAAGAATCGGAGAGGCGAACCCACATTTTCAATGGAAGACGGAAAGACTGTCCATTTCTCCGCACGTGTACTAGCAGTGAACAACAGAAAGAAGAACTACGATTTGAGAAGTATAATCCTCGTTAGTAGGTTGGAGAGTATCTCCGCATGTCACGCGGTTAGACCGAACTGATGGGGAGGCTCCTCCCAGACCGAGCTGAGCTGTCCGGGCTTGTGTCGGTGCGTGCCAAGTTCTTCTGCCAAGCCTCCTCCAAAATGATTCCCCAACGGGGAGTTAAGCCTTTTCTTTGCCGCTGTCCAATAGCTTGGATGAGCTGGGTTTAAACATTCTAAAGAACAGCTGATGAAGTGCTTGGCGCGGCTCTTTTTGAACAAATTGCAATGCGTTGTTCGCCCGATGGAAGGCGTTCGCCACCAACACAGTTCCAAAGCGAGAGGAAGCAGTTTCTTCAAGCCCCCCCCAAAAATGTGCCTAGATCCGGATTCGCTGAGACCACAACACAGAGTACTAACCAACCACACCATCAAGGCGAGCTAACAGACGGCTGCACAGGGCTCGGCCGAGATGAAGTTTGCTCTTTCGCCTTTAGAGATCAAATCAGCAGCTGAGCTAAATGCACCGCAAACGTAGTCGGCAGGATTCGAACCTGCGCAGGGAGACCCCAATGGATTTCTAGTCCATCGCCTTAACCACTCTGCCACGACTACACAAGATTCTTGTGTTGTCTCGCATTCCTTTCGACGCTGCTGCTGATACTGCTTCTCAGCGAGGCGAAAAGCCAAAGCTGCAAAACCAGTAGGTAGGCGCTAAAGACAGCAACCGTCGCCCGAACAGGGACTCCCCCAGTGATGGCACCCTACAACTTCGCCTGACCGTTTGGAAGCACTCACAGACAAGGGCTGAGCGAGGCATCCAGCCCGGCTAGCTCAGTCGGTATAGCATGAGACTCTAAATCTCAGGCCCGGCTAGCTCAGTCGGTAGAGCATGAGACTCTTAATCTCAGGGTCGTGGGTTCGAGCCCCACGTTGGGCGCCAGGGGTGCCCCGTTCAGGGGCGCTTTTTTAAGGGGCCCCGTACAGCAGACCTAGTGCTGGGATTTTCTTGAGACAAGTGCAACTTCCTCACTCTTCTGTTTCCAAAGGGGGTTCTCTGAAAATGAGCATGATGTTCATTTAGTTTTGCCACGCTTTTGCCCTTTAATTCCGAGTCAAACGTAGCCACGTGTCCAAGCAATATCCTCAACAACCGTCTCTGTGGCGCAATCGGTTAGCGCGTTCGGCTGTTAACCGAAAGGATGGTGGTTCAAGCCCACCCAGGGACGAAAGCTTTGTGGTGAGCAGTTGCAGTTTTCTGACCCCAAAATGTTGAGGCTCGCCAGTGAAGCTTACTCAACAGAGTCTTGCTCTAATACAATACGGCTTTGCAAACGCACGGAAGGAAAAGAAGCCTTTGGCTTCTCACGCCGGGAGTTAAACCCGGGCCGCTTGGGTGAAACCAGGGGTCCTGACTGCTGGACCATGCCTGAAACATCAGCAAGCGCAATATGGACTCCAACTGTTTCCAAGAGTTTAAGAATCGGAGAGGCGAACCCACATTTTCAATGGAAGTCGGAAAGACTGTCCATTTCTCCGCACGTGTACTAACAGTGAACAACAGAAAGAAGAACTACGATTTGAGAAGTATAATCCTCGTTAGTAGGTTGGAGAGTATCTCCGCATGTCACGCGGTTAGACCGAACTGATGGGGAGGCTCCTCCCAGACCGAGCTGAGCTGTCCGGGCTTGTGTCGGTGCGTGCCAAGTTCTTCTGCCAAGCCTCCTCCAAAATGATTCCCCAACGGGGAGTTAAGCCTTTTCTTTGCCGCTGTCCAATAGCTTGGATGAGCTGGGTTTAAACATTCTAAAGAACAGCTGATGAAGTGCTTGGCGCGGCTCTTTTTGAACAAATTGCAATGCGTTGTTCGCCCGATGGAAGGCGTTCGCCACCAACACAGTTCCAAAGCGAGAGGGAAGCAGTTTCTTGAAGCCCCCCCCCAAAATGTGCCTAGATCCGGATTCGCTGAGACCACAACACAGAGTACTAACCAACCACACCATCAAGGCGAGCTAACAGACGGCTGCACAGGGCTCGGCCGAGATGAAGTTTGCTCTTTCGCCTCTAGAGATCAAATCAGCAGCTGAGCTAAATGCACCGCAAACGTAGTCAGCAGGATTCGAACCTGCGCAGGGAGACCCCAATGGATTTCTAGTCCATCGCCTTAACCACACAAGAACCACAAGGTTCTTGTGTCGTCTCGCATTCCTTTCGACGCTGCTGCTGATACTGCTTCTCAGCGAGGCGAAAAGCCAAAGCTGCAAAACCAGTAGGTAGGCGCTAAAGACAGCAACCGTCGCCCGAACAGGGACTCCCCCAGTGATGGCACCCTACAACTTCACCTGACCGTTTGGAAGCACTCACAGACAAGGGCTGAGCGAGGCATCCAGCCCGGCTAGCTGAGTCGGTATAGCATGAGACTCTAAATCTCAAATTGAATCAGGCTTTGGTGAATTGAGGTTTGGTTAAACCCTGAATCCACCAACGCCTGATATATACCCCCCCTAATACTCACAGGTATTTGGTACAGTCCATCCTGACCGAGGGCAGCCTGAGGGCTGTCGGGAACCCGGATCATCATGCCGACCTCCATCATAGGACATCGGTCGACAAAATGTCCGGGGTCCCCACAACCCCAACAGGCTGGCCCAGGAGTCCCCGCCGCCTTAGCGGCAGGAAGCAGACCCCCGAATTGGCGAGGAGAGGCTGATGAAAGGGAAGAGGTCTGTGGACCGTTGCCCGTCCGGTGGGGGTGTCCCTCCGGGGACCTTAGAGCTCCGTATGGCCCCGCCTCTGGTGAGAACCGGGTTCGCGGCGCCGGACACGGGTAGAAGCTCCCCCTGGACCTGGGAAGTGGCACCGGTCTGGTAGAGATGGAGAATCTAGAGGGAGAGAGAGAAAGAGATGATGGGGTCGCACCGATCTCTGGGCACGCCACCAATTGGTCCTCCGCCAGCTGGATGGCCTGGACCAGCGTCGTCGGGCGGTGACACTGGACCCATTGGGCGGTTTTCTTGAGCAACCGCGCCACAAACTGGTCCAGCGTCACCTGGTCGACGATGGTATCGACGGTAGTGGCCCCGGCCATCAGCCATCTGCGGCAGGCATCCCGGAGCTGGTGAGCGAAGGCAAAAGGCTGGGAGCGCTCCCCGAACTCCAGGGATCGGAACCGATGCCGATGCTGCTCAGGACTCCGGCCAACCCGTTGGAGGTTGGCCTTCTTGAGGTTCGTGTAGATCATCAGATTCTTCACTGGAAGTTGTTGGGCAGCCATCTGGGCTTCTCCAGACAGGAGTGGGATAAGGCGGGAAAGATGTAAGTTTTATTTCACAAATAATAATAACACTTCCGGGTTTAAAGACCGGTTCTCTCTGTCCGTTTAACAACTCTTTTGTTGACGATTCCTTCTGCTCGGGGATTCCTTGAGTACACCGTCCTCGTGTCTCCCGAGTACCGTCGTTTCCCAGCCGGTTTCTCTCTCTCCCTTTGCTTCCTCCTTCGTGCCTTAAAAGCGTCTCCTCTCCAATTACTAGAACGAGAAGCAGGTGTTTTCACTATAGCGTTGATCTGCTTACTCACGGTCATTCTCCCAACACGCCCCTTCACCGCAGACCGTGCTAAACCATGCCCCCTTTGCCACAGTAATAAATTGACTTTATTAATAATAAATTTGGGAACCGATTGCACAAATATTTTAAGTAATTGTTTTTATTATAAGCTAATAGAACTCAAAATGAATTGCTGTCTGAACTTACCGATCAAGTATAAAAAGTACTGCTGGACTCAAAATCATTACTCAAGTTAACTTATTACAATAGTGTTCACTTTACTATAGAAATATAAGGAAGTTATTAAACTACCATTATGGTGATCAGTCTTTCCTTTAGTTGGGCTCTTGACTCTTGCCTCCTGTTAAATAAATTTCTCTGTCAGTGGTTGTGTGTTTCAGAAAAATCACATGCGCACTGATTAAAAAGAGATCTCTAAAAAGGACAGTTTGGAGCTGATTTCAAGGTTCAATTTTTTATAATGTACATAAGCTGTTCTAAATAAGAATGATTCCCAGCCTTTTCTTACTGTTGAAAATGTTTCAGTTCATAAATGCACAAGGATTGTGTCTAAATAATGTTTTACAGACACACTTAGACATCAACACTCATCATACAAACCTCAACAATGATGACAATAATCAAACAAATTCAGATAAACAGATCAACTGCAATGCATGCTGGGAATCATGAAGGAGTTTTGTACTATGATGTTACCCAGCATGCATTGCAAC
This sequence comes from Triplophysa dalaica, assembly GCF_015846415.1. Lineage (NCBI taxonomy): Eukaryota > Metazoa > Chordata > Actinopteri > Cypriniformes > Nemacheilidae > Triplophysa > Triplophysa dalaica. The sequence goes on along the minus strand of NC_079546.1, from coordinate 17,658,729 downwards.
ATGACGTTTTATTTTGTTAATTGTCACCATTGTTGAGTTTCATACACTGATTATACATGTCTAATTTATTTAATTTGTCTCTGACAATATTTCATTCATAACACTAATCTGTAATATCAAAGCACTTAACAAAGTTATAACAAACACTCTTAATCAGTGATTCATAATGATTAAATCACAAATTGAAAACTGCAACAAGATTTCTTTTTACTCCTAAAAACTCTTTCAGCAGTTAAAGAGCACCAAAGCGAATGAGTCAAGAGCCCAACTAAAGCAAACACTGATCACAATAATGGTAGTCTAGTAAATTTTAAACCTGTTTTTATATTAATTACATGGTTACTTGCTATCTAGGACATTATAAAGTTTTAAGTTACCGGAACTATTTCAGTTTTTAGTACATTTAACTCATTTTTAATGAGAAGATTGTACTATTCGGGATACAGTGTTCTCAAAAGAACGTCTTGTACATTTCAAGTTATTTTACATTTTAACAACAATTAACAATGTGTAGTAAAATCAACATTTTCACTTATCAGGCAAGGCAAGTTTATTTACATAGAACATTTCATACACAAGGGTAATTCAAAGTGCTTTACATAAAACGATTGACAGTATGAAATAAGATGTATCATTAAAATGCAAATGATTTTAGATCACAAATACAACTTTAGATTTTAAGAAACAATAAAACAGCAATAAAGTTGATTTAAAATGTAATTATGTATATAAAAAGAATAAAAGAAAAAGAAAAATAAATTAGAAATAGAAATAGAAGTGCAGTTGATGTAAACCAGCACAGTGCTCAGGTTGTGAATGCACAGCTAAACAAGTGTATTTTTAATCTGGATTTAAAAGTACCTACTGTTAGTAAACATCTGATGTCTTCTGGAAGCAGATTCCAGCTACGGTGGCATAATGGCTAAACGGTGACTCGGCTTGTTTTGAGTGAACACTTGTTATCTCTAACTGACTTGATCCTGATGATCTGAGAAACCTGTTTAATATATAAGCATATCTAAAATGTATTTAGGTCCTAGACCATTTAGTGATTTATAGACAATTAATAATACTTTGAAGTTGATTATAAAAGTAACTGGTAACCAGTGTAAGGACCTGAGGATTGGAGGGATATGCTCAGATTTTTTGGTTCTGGTTAGAATCCTGGCGGCAGCGTTCTGGATGAGCTGCAGCTGTCTGATGGTCTTTTTGGGAAGACCTATAAGGAGTCCATTACAGTAATCCACCCTGCTGGTGATGAAAGCATGAACTAGTTTCTCATAATCTTGGTTTGAGACAAAATATCTGATTCTGGCTTTGTTTCTGAGATGGCAGTTCGCTGATTTCTTATTGCTTTGACATGACCACTGAAACTAAGGTCAGACTCTAAAATGACACCAAGATTTATTACCTTACTTTGTGTCTTTAGACCTCTTGAGTCAAATTTTGTGTTTACCTTGTTTGTTTCATCCTTGTTACCAAAACAATGACCTCAGTTTTGTTTTTATTTAACTGAAGGAAGTTTTGACACATCCAGCTGTTAATTTCATCAATGCACTGGCAAAGAGAGTCAATAGGCCTGTAGTCATCGGGTGAGGGGGCTGTGTAGATCTGAGTGTCATCTGCATAACTGTGGTAGGCAATTTGGTACTTTTTTCATAATTTTTCCAAGCATGAATGTCATACGGTCAAATATATATACTTATTAAAATTTCAATAGAGAAAAAAATTTGTAACTATGATATAGATAATCACACTTTATCATAGTGCATAGTGGATCGGGCGGCAGTCGAAGGCGGGGGCCTCCACAACCAGATCCCTGGACGCGGAATCTAGCTCTAGGGACATGGAACGTAATCTTTCTGGTGGGGAAGGAGCCTGAGATTGGGCTCTGGAACCACACTCCTTGAGAGAGGATGGACTATTCACCACCCATGGTGAGAGGCGGTGGGCTGGTGTGGGTTTGCTTATAGCCCCCCAGCTCAGCCGCCATGTGTTGGAGTATACCCCGGTGAACGAGAGGGTCGCTTCCCTGCGCCTTCGGGTTGGGGATAGGTCTCTCACTGTCGTGTGCGCCTATGGGCCAAATGGCAGTGTAGAGTACCCGGCCTTCTTGGAGACTCTGGGAGGGGTGCTGGAAAGCGCTCCGACTGGGGACTCCGTCGTTCTGCTGGGCAGTTCCCACGTGGGCAGCCACAGTGACATCTGGAGGGGCGTGATTGGGAGGAACGGCCCCCCTGATCTGAATCCGAGTGGTGTTCTGTTATTGGACTTCTGTGCTAGTTACAGCTTGTCCATAACTAACACCATGTTCAAGCATAAGGGTGTCCATCTGTGCACAAGGCACCAGGACACCCTAGGCCGGAGGTCGATGATCGACTTTGTGGTTGTTTCATCTGACCTCCGGCCGTATGTCTTGGACACTCGGGTGAAGAGAGGGGCGGAGCTGTCAACTGATCACCACCTTGTGGTGAGTTGGATCCAATGGCGGGGGAGAATGCTGGACAGACTCGGCAGACCCAAACGTACTGTGAGAGTCTTTTGGGAACGTTTGGCCGAATCCCCTCTCAGAGTGATCTTCAACTTCCACCTCCGGCAGAGCCTCGACCAGATCCCGAGGGAGTCTGGAGATATTGAGTCAGAGTGGACCATGTTCTCCACCTCCATTGTCAACGCGCCCACTCGGAGCTGTGGCCGTAAGGTCTCCGGTGCCTGTCGAGGTGGCAATCCCCGAACCCGGTGTTGGACACCGGAAGTAAGGGATGCCGTCAAGCTGAAGAAGGAGTCCTATCGGGCCTGGCTGGGTTGTGGGACTCCCGAGGCAGCTGACGGGTACCAACAGGCCAAGCGGATGGCAGCCCGGGTGGTTGTGGAGGCAAAAACTCGGGCCTGGGAGGAATTCGGTGACGCCATGGAGAAGGACTATCGGTTGGCCTCGAAGAGATTCTGGCAAACCGTCCGCCGCCTCAGGAGCGGGAAGCAGTGCCCTACCAATCCTGTTTACAGTGGAGGTGGGCAGCTGTTGACCTCGACTGGGGATATCATCGGGCGGTGGAAGGAATACTTCGAGGATCTCCTCAATCCCGCCGTCACGTCTTCCATTGAGGAAGCAGAGGCTGAGGGCTCGGAGGCGGACAAGTCCATCTCCTGGGCTGAAGTCACCGAGGTAGTCAAGAAACTCCTCGGTGGCAGGGCACCGGGGGTGGATGAGATCCGCCCTGAGTACCTCAAGTCTCTAGATGTTGTGGCGCTGTCTTGGCTGACAACATCTGCAGCATCGCGTGACGGTCGGGGACAGTGCCTTTGGACTGGCAGACCGGGGTGGTGGTCCCTCTTTTTAAGAAGGGGGACCAGAGGGTGTGCTCCAACTATCGGGGGATCACATTTCTCAACCTTCCCGGGAAAGTCTATGCAAGGGAACTGGAAAGGAGAATCCGGCCGATGATAGAACCTCGGATTCAGGAGGAACAGTGTGGTTTTCGTCCCAGTCATGGAACACTGTACCAGCTCTATACCCTCTCCAGGGTGCTGGAGGGCGCATGGGAGTTCAATCCCGCCGTCACGTCTTCCATTGAGGAAGCAGAGGCTGAGGGCTCGGAGGCGGACTAGTCCATCTCCTGGGCTGAAGTCACCGAGGTAGTCAAGAAACTTCTCCGTGGCAGGGCACCGGGGGTGGATGAGATCCGCCCTGAGTACCTCAAGTCTCTGGATGTTGTGGCGCTGTCTTGGCTGACAACATCTGCAGCATCGCGTGACGGTCGGGGACAGTGCCTTTGGACTGGCAGACCGGGGTGGTGGTCCCTCTTTTTAAGAAGGGGGACCAGAGGGTGTGCTCCAACTATCGGGGATCACACTTCTCAGCCTTCCCGGGAAAGTCTATGCAAGGGAACTGGAGAGGAGAGTCCGGCCGATGATAGAACCTCGGATTCAGGAGGAACAGTGTGGCTTTCGTCCCAGTCATGGAACACTGTAGCAGCTCTATACCCTCTCCAGGGTGCTGGAGGGTGCATGGGAGTTTGCCCAACCAATCCACATGTGTTTTGTGGATTTGGAGAAGGCATTCGACTGTTTCCCTCTTGGCATCATGTGGAGGGTGCTCCGGGAGTATGGGATTCGGGACCCTTTGCTAAGGGCTATCCGGTCCCTGTACGACTGGAGCTTGGTTCGCATTGCCGGCAGTAAGACTTATTCCCGGTGCGGGTTGGACTCCGGCAGGGCTGCCCTTTGAAGCCGGTTCTATTCATAATTTTTATGGACAGAATTTCTAGGCGCAGCCAGGGGCCGGAGGGTGTCGGGTTTGGGGACCACAAGAATTCAACTCTGCTCTATGCGGATGATGTTGTCGTGCTGGCCCCATCAGACCATGACCTTCAGCATGCACTGGGACGGTTTGCAGCCGAGTGTGAAGCGGCTGGGATGAGAATCAGCACCTCCAAATCCGAGGCCATGGTTCTCAGTCGGAAAAGGGTGGCTTGCCCAGTTCAGGTTGGTGGAGAGTTCCTGCCTCAAGTGGAGGAGTTCAAGTATGTTGGGGTCTTGTTCACGAGTGAGGGAAGGATGGAACGGGAGATTGACAGACGGATAGGTGCAGCTTCTGCAGTAATGCGGTCGCTGTACCAGTCCGTCTTGGTGAAGAAGGAGCTGAGTGAAAAGGCAAGGCGAGGCTCTCGATTTACCGGTCAATCTACGTTCCTACTCTCACCTATGGACATGAGCTGTGGGTCATGACCGAAAGGACAAGATCCCGGCGGCCGAAATGAGCTTTCCCGGCCCCAGATAAAGCGGAAGAAAATGGATGGATGGATGGATGGATATAGATAATAATTAACTTCATTTCAAGTTACACAGCAATGCGAGAAACATTTCTATCACTTTGTTGCACCAGTGGACACTTACGCACGTATGTTTTGTATATAAAGTTATTATATACTTTAACACGTATGTTTTGTATATAGAGTTACTATATTCTTATGTATGCATTTTTTATTTTTTTGAGAAAAAATACCCAATTCATCAATACAATCAAATTTAAAATGAAAGGAATTAGAATAGAAAGTACTGTAACCATGATACTGGCTGTGGCAACTGTCTTTGTTGCGGGGATGTTGGGACTGCCAGCATTTAATTTTGTAAACTTTTGATTGTAAGGCCTCCGGGCAGGTGATGGGGAGGAAAGGAGCTCAGCAGGAGAAATCCGTTTGGATGAATAGACTTGTGGGGTCAAAACCATATACACAAGCTGGTCCCTTTTAGGGTTGGGGCCGGAGACAGTAGGCAAAGGGACAGGGGTAGGTTGAGATGTCTGCTGAGGGAACAATTGCATCTGAGCTGGCACCCTGGGGAGACAGACTGTAGAAAATGGGTGTGCTGGGCCGGAGCTGCAGAGTTCATCTTGACCACTGCTTGTCCTGCTGTACTTTGAGGCAAGTGGTATTGATGTTGAGGGCAAGGCTGTGGTGGTGCAGCAGTGGGGTGCAGCTGTACTGGTGGGAGAGGTACATGAACATAAGGAATGGAGGCAGGCAAGTTAACAGCAGAATATTATATTTCTCCATCTTCAGTCCCTTGTTGTGCCACTGAATGAGAGTTGTTTGATTAACATCAAACAACTGCAGAGTTGAGCTCTGTATGACTTCACCATTACTCAGAACCAGCTGTCTGATCTTGCTGTAGTCTCTGAGAATTAGAGATTATCTAGTCAGTACATAATTACCCTGTTTTTTGGACTTAAATTGATGTCACAAAGTTTTAAAAAAAGCACTCTACCAGATAACAACAATCTGGCCACTGGGCAGGGGATCCTGTCGATCCTAGGACGCAAAATGTTAATTCAAGTTTCTATTTAGAGCACCTGAAGCGTCCCGTTGTCAGACGCAACTGGTGCTGTGCAGAGTATAACACACATGCCTCCCCACTGGTCACATTCTGAAGCAACCTACGTACACTGTCTCCCACCCGCTTATCATATGCTGTCTCCGCCACGCTCCCTCCCTCTGAACAGCTCTCTCTCTTGGACACTAACACTGATACTCTTTGCTCCACACTTACCTCCTGCTTAGACAGCTTATGCCCCCTTACATCTAGGCCATCTCGTGCATCTCCTTCTGCCCCCGGGTAATCAGGTGTTCTCCTCGAGCATTGCGCCACACTCAGGTCTGCTGAGAGAAAGTTGCACAAATCTAAAGAATCCATTGACCTCAGATCTCTATCAGTCTCTGCTCTCTTCTCTCTCTGCTGATGTCTCCTTTGCAAAGACTCAATACTACTGTGAGAATTTGGATATCGTCTGTGTTCCCACTTAGTAACTAATAATAATATTAATCTGATAGCTCATATACTGTGTGAAATGTATTAAAATGATTATTGTTCATGTATTATGTCTAAGGTTACTTAAGGTCAAGTGCTGACCTAGTTAAGAGAATATGTAGGCCTATACTGTTTTAAATGATCTTAGTCAGAATATCATACTGTCTCATATAACCTACAAACTGATAACAGTATTTGTGAAGTCACACATATAAACTTTCTCATGCTGAATACATCTCCAGGGACATGTCTGAACAACGGTCACGATGACATGACATGATTCTGGTCACAGGATTACCAGAATGACATACTGTCCTTGAATGTTCTAGATGATGGAGAACAGGGAACTAAAATATATGCCAAATAAGGAGACATTGAAGTTCATGATCAATGTGATGTCTTATTGTTACTTCCTGTTTTATGTATATAAATAGTAGTCCCTTAATACAATAAAGTTGGACTCTGATTGAACTGCACTCTGTGTCTGTGTCATTCTTGGTCTCCTGGATCCAGAAACTCTGAAGGTTCAACCGACTAGTTTCTTCAACTTAGAATAACTGAATTTAGACTTAGGGGACAAGTAAGAAATAATCTTACAGATTGGGGGCTCGTCTGTGAAAAGGGGGGGGGAATCTCTATCTTAGAACCAAGAAACCAAAGCATACATGAGAGGCAAGCGCACCGGGCGATCGGGAACATACCTACATTAAAAGGGGTAAGTGTTTTTCTATACAGTTCTTTTATTGACTTACAGAAATCTAACGCTTACCCTGTAGGATTCTTGTGAATTAAAATTTCGTAGAGACGAAATAGGGTTTTTCGATTCATGTTAGTGGGAATTCACTTTCCCATTGTTGTGACAGCGTAGCTGGCAACAGTAATTAGTTTAATTATTAATGCACGAATATGAAGGGTGATGCAGTCCTGATCACACTGTAATTTGGGATTGCGGTGTCAGCCTTGGAACTCAGGGGAAAAGGCTTTGTTAGTCAGAAAACATCTGTTTGATGTTTACTTGAAAAAAAAAAGGATTAATTTATTCAAAGGTTGTATTAAAATTGAGGAAATTATTATTAATTATCACAATTCATGTGTATATTGGAATATTGTTATCAGGAAAAAGAAGGTGAACTTATATCACCCCAGATCACAATACAATATACAAAATATTGTTGGAACTGTCAGTCGATCGAACACGAAGAGTTTTGCTGCTATTGTTATTTTTGTCTGTATTGTTTTTATCACTACCAGTTTGGTCTGTGTAAGATGGGGAGTTCTGTTTCAAGGCCACTGCCGGGCGAAACGCCAGTCGCATTTATGTACAGAAATAATCAAGGGTTTTATACAGATCCATATGTTAGCAATCTCGCAGGATGGTCAGAGGGCATGAAAACGCAAATGGATATTCCCTATCCAAGGGACGGTTCATTTTCTGATGAAAATATGGCTTTGGCAAAGGGAATGGTAAAAGAAGGTTGGGGAGACCCATTGTGGGATTATCCATACATGAATAAAGCTTATGCCGTATGGAAAGATATGAAAAAGGTCTGGGACCAGGGTCCTGAAAAACCAAAAATTGTTGCGTATGTTGCCAACCAAAATCGGGGTCTATTAGAAAAACCGCCTCCATACTCTGTCCCTTGCCAAAATCATAATTCTCCCTCTGCACCCTCACTGACGACAAAAAAAAAAGCTGCTTCCGCAAAATTTAACACTACAGCCCAAAATCCTAGGGTGGAGATGACAACGCCCAAACAACCGGCGAAACAATTGATTGCTGATAACTCTGACGCAGCTATACAAAATTCAATGGTTTGGGTCAGAGCTGGAAACACGATAAATGTTAGACCAGATACGAATGTCTGATATGGAAGCAATTTGTAAAAGCTTGCCTTCTCCACAGGAAGCGGGAAAATATCTATCGATCTTGCAAACTCATACGAAATATTCGCATTTTACAGGTGCTGATTTCCGAGCGGTGCTGTTGAGAACACTAGAGAAAGATGTAACTGAAGAAATGTTCATAGAAAAATGTCCCACACTGTCAATCGCACATGACAGAATCACAGGTAGCGGTACGGCTGCAAACCCACATGATTTATTCTGGGAAACCTCCGCAAATGTTGAAGCATTTTTCAAAGAATTGAGAGTTTTTCTTGACGCACGCTTAGGCAGTCTGCAGGACCTATCGTTCGCTGCCGGCACGAAGCAGGGACCAAAAGAATCCGCTGCTCTATTCTTTGTGCGTTTTAAGAAAGCTTGGGTTGAAGATTCCAAATTGCCAATAAATAATGAACTAAAGTCGTTGTTTGTTAATACTTTGTTGAATAATATGTCTGCAAAACAAGCGCAATTGATTAGGATCACAACTTCAAACCTGCATGAAATGACTCTGGAGGCCCTAGGTAAGCGTATCAGAGAGCTCGACGCTTCGGGCGGCTTTTCGATTAAAACTGAGAATACAATGTTTTCAGGCTTTCAAGGAAAAAGAAATACTGAAAATCGCGAACAACGAAATAATGCGCACAATCTTGAGTATCATCAGCAGCCATACTCTAGCCAAAAGAGGAAGTCAGAAATAATCTGTTTTCATTGTGGAAAAAAAGGCCACTATAAACGAGAGTGCAGGCAATTGCGGAACTATGTCTCACCCCAGTCTATTTCTGGCGATACACACACACAGCAGCGCGCGCCACAGGGAAGAGATGAGACAACTAGAAATTCATATGCAACCCAGTGGCACTCAAACCAGGCATAGAGTTGCCCGCAGAGTGACGTCAGTTCTGATTTATGTATGATGACCTTAACATTCTCAAACAATGGTGAGGATTTGCCTTATTTTTCCCTTAAGATAAATGGGCAGTCTCAAACATTCCTGCTCGATACAGGAGCAGATGCTTCATCTATGACGTCAAATTGTTATGAGGGTCCTATTACTAATCAAATTATTCACTCTGTGGGAATTTCTGGAACTTACATTGCCTGTGCGGTCACACCTCCATTACAGGTTGACGCTGATGGTCTTAAACCATTTTTACACAAATTCACAATTATTCCAGGTGCTCCATTAAATCTTTTAGGTCGCGATATGATGCATAAATTAGGCATGGACATTAAGTTTACTGATAACAAGGTTGTTTTTTCTTTTCTGTCTAGTCTACAGGCATCCGTCGATCCTTTGCCAACAGGTGGACAGCCAGCCGGTTCACAAGCGCCTGTCTCGGGTGGCAGCGTGCCCACACGGGTGGACTCCATGATTAATCCTTCGCTATGGTCTCAGTTCAAGGATGACACTGGTTTCATTGACATGGAACCCTATAAGGCTAAATTAAAAACAAACAAGCCCGTCTACATTAAACAATACCCTTTGTCTAAAGATAAGGAGATAGGTATTGCGCCATTGATTGAAAATTTTGTCAAACAGGGTGTCCTCAAACAAACACATTCACCATATAACACACCAATTAATCCTGTAGTGAAAGCTGATGGGAAAACTTGGAGATTAACTCAAGATTTAAGAGCGGTAAATCAGTTAATCATACCACTTGCACCAATTGTGCCTGATGTTTTGACTGTGATGAATTCAGTGCCGTATTCGCACAAGTATTTCACAGTAATTGATTTGTGTGCAGCTTTTTTCTCTGTGCCTGTACACCCAGATACTCAGCCTTTGTTAGCTTTTACATTTAAGGGGCAGCAGTATACATGGAAACGCCTTGCACAGGGCTACGCAGACTCACCCGCTGTCTTTTCTGCAGCAGTGCACAGAACTTTGGCAAAAATGACTGATCTGCCTTCATCAGTTTGTGTTCTTCAGTTTGCAGATGACATCCTCGTGTCGGGGGAGACGGAGGAGGACTGTGAAAAAGCGTCTGTTATTGTTTGCAATGTACTTGCTGAAACGGGGTTCAAAGCCTCAAAGGACAAACTGCAATGGGTTAAAACTAAAGTGACCTATTTAGGACATGTGCTGATGCAGGGTCTTAGAGCAATCTCTACAGACAGGGTCCAGCTGATCAGAAAAGTTAAGTCCCCACGAACAGTGCAGCAGTTACAAAGCTTTCTGGGACTCATTAACTATTGTAGACAGTGGATACCTGACTGCGCGATTCACGATAGGCACCTGAGGGGTCTGATCGATCACAAAGCTCCGCCAAACACACCGTTGGAGTGGACTGCGGAAGCCGATGAACATTTCAATGCTTTGAAAACAGCGATCACGACAGCTCCTGCATTGGGTCTGCCGGACTACACCAAGCCTTTTCACTTGCATGTCAGGGAGTCAATGGGTGCGGCTCTGGGGGTCCTTTTGCAACAGCATGGGTCGGCATATAGGCCAGTTGCATACCTGTCTAAGAAATTAGATACCATAGTCACAGGTATGCCAGCATGTCTTCGTGCTGTGGCGGCAGCTGCTCTGATTGTACAGATGGCTGAGAAAACTGTGCTGTCACACCCTTTAACATTATATGCATCCCATCAGGTTGGTGCAATTTTACACAACATGCAAACACAACATATGACAGCGCAAAGACGCTCAGGTTATGAGGCTACTCTGTTGGCAACAAAGAATCTTAGCATTCAACCAACAGCAAACATCAATCCTGCTTTGCTGAGTATGGTAGACATGGCAGATTTTAATGTAGAACATGATTGCATCCTTGAACTGACTACCTCTTATTCTTCTAGGGTCGATCTGTTGGATACGCCCCTAGAGGGAGGGAACAGATTTATGTTGATGGGTCTTGTTCAAAGCCATCTGACGGTGTCTACCTCTGTGGCTACGCTGTGGTTTCCGAGTCAGGAGAGGTAAAAGAAGCTTTTGCTCTAGACTACAATTCAGCTCAAGCAGCAGAGTTGATAGCATTAATACGGGCCTGTGAGCTGATGACAGGAAAGAGAGTAACAATTTTCACTGACTCCAGGTATGCGTGGAGTGTTTTTTACCACTATGCCAAAATGTGGGAAGCACGAAGTTTCACAACTGCTGATGGAAAGCCAATAGCACACGCAAATCTGATAGGACAGTTGACTGAAGCAGTTCAGCTCCCGCTCGAAATGGCCATAGTGAAGGTCAAGGGTCATGCTTCAGGGGAGGATGAACAGGCTATAGGCAACAGAAGGGCTGATGAAGCCGCAAAGGCAGCAGCTCAAACTCAGATTAAATCGCCATTTCATCAAAAGGATGAAACACAGATAGCAATGACAGTGCACATAACGAATGTACCTGACATTGACATCAAAATCCTGCAAAGTCAACCAACACAGGGAGACTTAGAACATTGGAGCAAAAATGTTTGTGCTCCTGACAAGGAAGGGATCATAAGGGATGAACAGGGTAGGATAGCGCTACCAAAATTAGGGTTAATTATCCTAATTAGACATTACCATGGATTATCTCACACCAGTTGTGCAAAAGTAGTTCAAGCAATTAATCGATTATATTGCATTGCTGATGTTCATAGGACTGCAAAGCTCATTTTGGATGCATGTTTAACATGTGCTCAGGTAAATCCGCACAAATCAGCTAAGCACGATGCATTGACACATCCGGAAGCTCCTTTTCAACATCTACAATTTGATTTTACGCACATGCCGCCAATAGGTAATTTGAAATATCTTTTGGTAATCGTTGATCGGTTCTCAAAGTGGCCTGAAGCATTTCCATGCGCGAGAGAAGATGCTAAAACAGTGGTAAAAATCTTAACGAAGGAGATTGTACCCAGGTGGGGAATACCTTCCATTTTGGAATCGGATAACGGGACGAGTTTCACGTCAAAGGTTACGCAGCTCTTAGCAAAAGCGTTGTCTATTGATTGGCATTTTAATATTCCGTACCATCCGCAAAGTGCAGCAGTCGTGGAAAGAAGCCATCGCACACTTAAAACACGCATAACAAAAGCGGTACTCGAAACAGGAAGAAAGTGTGTTGATTTATTGCCCGCAGTCTTGACAGAAATGAGAATGACTCCATCTTCCACGACAAAACTGTCACCTTTCGAGGTGCTAATGGGTAGACCTTTCCCGACCCCGTGGGTCAAAGGCCGGTCTGGTATTTCTTCTTTAGGTGATCTGGAGGTGATCCAGGAGGACTACGTGACTTCCCTAGTCGAAAAGTTAAATTCGATATGTGGTGATGTTTCTTTGTGTCTTTCTCTTGCCTCAGAACAGCCTACTCATAACTTTGTTCCAGGACAAAAAGTCTTGGTGAGAAGTCTGAAGCCAACAAAGGTTGGAGAACCAAAGTACCACGGACCTGCGACTGTGATTGCCATAACACGGACAGGAGTTCTGACGGACTACCAGCCACAGTGGATACACGCTTCCAGACTGAAGTTGTGTCTACAGGAGAGCAGGCAAGCTCCAATTTACATAGAATCTCAACAGGGGATTCACCTTACTACACCTCAGGGTGGAGAAAGCACTGACTAAGCTGAGGAAATAACTACCTTTCGTGAGGTGGGGGCCACCCAAAGCAAGAAGATAGAAGGCCCATTGAGCCAACAGTGCCGACTCCGTAGCTTCCCCTGAAGTGCATTGAGGGCCAAATTTTATCCTTAAAAAGAGATTGTTATCCTTAGAACTGATCTTCTATGGAATTCTTAGATATCAATTCTTATACTGGGTGCACAATTACAGAAGCCCTTATTGTGTTTGGGCCAGATATTCTTAAATCAGTAGAGACGACACTAGAAATCGCCCCACGTCCAAATAGAGTAGTGTTGCAATGCCCAATGCCAGGTAGCCTAATTCTGTACACTTTTATGCTAGAAGGAGGAGAATTAGTAGTGAGCAAAATGAGTTGCCCACATCTGCAATGATGTACCCTAACAGGCCATGGCACCCTTATAGGCAGCCAGGGATGTGTGGACTGCGCAGAACAACGATCATTCTACTCCTAATAAGTATAATAATCACTGGTATAATTTTCAGTCAAGAAGTAAAATTTAAGGGAAATTAAACTCTCGAGGCACTGCCAAAACGAGAAGTGAATGAGAAATTTTGGAATGTAAATATGAAACATGCTGATAATGATGTCACCCTTAGAGATAGCAGTAGTTTTTACCCTGATGATGACCCGCTTGCGGTCACCATTAGGGCAGGCAGTAGTACAAGTTTCCTTTGTGACCCAATTACTTTAACCAGGGGGGAAAATTATAATACCGAAGCAATCAGGGAACAGTTTGGAAAAAGTCTGTACATCTGCAAGGGATCTTGTGGGTGGTCGCAGGTAATTGCGTATTATGGCCCTGAAGCCACAGGCACCGACCCCAGGTTTGAGATAAAGATTGTAGAGCTGCAACATAAGCCAGTATGGGGAGGAAACCGCTGTATCTATTGTGACGAAACAAGGGTTATTCCTGAACACCTTATTCCCTCAATTATGGGTAAAACCTATAAGAAAAGTTATGCATGGATAATGAATGTTACCATAAAAGATGTTACATTACAAGATGAAGGTCTTTATTATTGTGCATGGGTTTTAGCCGGTACAGACGGATATCAGGAAGTGAGAATTAAAGTAGAACCACCAGAAAAGCATGAAGCAAAAGAAGAAGTGAAAGAAATAATTAGAGAGCTAAGTGCCAGCGCGATTCACAGCTGCTCTGATAAACAAGGAGAAGCATCTCAAGATATTGATTTCTTCATGGGCTCTAATCTCAACCAGGAGACAAAAGAAGTAAGAGTTGCCAAAGCCAAATGTGGGGGTAACTACGCATGCGCCTTAGCCTTACTGCAGAGAAGAGTAGTAGCAGATGAGGTTGGAGGAGATTGTTGGGTAAGTTTACAGTTCCACTCAATGTGGAGAACACAAGAGCTTACAGCAGACATACTTTTAAATAATAAAGGTAGCTGTGAGATGCCAAAGCAAATGTCTTTAATAATACAAATGGCTCTGAATATTCGAGAAGGGAGACCACCAGAATCACTAATTCGAGACTATAACTGTTCGTACACAGGAGAACCTTTTCAAGGTCCTACATTTCATGTACACGCTCATCCCGCAGAATTATGGGTATGTTCCAAAACAGGCAGAAACATAGTAGGAATGTCTGATTGTAGAAATACAATTACTCTTGATCAATCAAAAAACGGAAGTAGTAATTGTACCATCAAATATCTCAACAAGACAGCTGAGGAATTTGAATGCCCATTCACACACTTAGACAGTGCACCAGGAATGGTGTGGGTTTGTGGTGAAACTGCATATTACCATCTAGATGCAGGAGAATGGAAGGGCTGTTGTTACGCTGCTATTTTGTCTACAGGAACTAGCATAGTTGAAAAAGAAAAACATAGAAAGCATGCCACATCTTTGAATAGACAAAAAAGGGAAACGAAACTGCCTGAATATTATGCAGGCCACACAATTCGTGATCCATGGACTACTCCGTGGGAGAATATGGGATGGACCATAGCAGGTTTCTTTACGGGAACAGGTACTACTGTTGCGCTGAACAAAATTAACGGTTTGGCATGGCAGGTCCTTTCTCTGGAAAATGACACAGCACAAGCTTCAAATTTAATCTCTATCCAATTGAGGAAAATGAGAGTTGCTGTGGTACAGCATAGGCTTGTTTTAGATATATTAACAGCAGAGAAAGGAGGAGTGTGCAAAATGTTAGGAGTATCTTGTTGTTTTTCAATTCCAGATTATTCTGATAATGTCACTGACGTGGTGAAGCACATGAGAGAATCAGTTCGTGAACCGAAACCGGTAGATGCAACATGGTTCCACTGGCTAGATAGCCTAACAGGGGGATGGGGATATTGGATAACCAGTACGGTAATTCCCATTGCTATTATTGCATTGGCCCTGATAATATTATTCCCATGTATATTGCAGTGTGAGGTCAGATGTGTTAAACGATCTGTTACTTCCCTAACAACCACGGGAACTTATCAAATGATGTTAGCAGCGAGAACAACTGAAGTACAGCAGACTATGACGGTTAGACGTAGAGCTCACGATTATCATCCGGTAATTGTGAACCAACCTTGGGGAACTACATTTGATCATACTACATTTGATCGTAATAGCGATACGGATGAGGATGATCATGATTATGTTTACATATATGAATTAGAACCAGAGCAAATACCCGTGATAGCAGAACCAGAGCAATTACCCGTGATAGCAGAACCAAGACATATTGATGACAATGAAACGGAGAGAGATTTTAATCTTGAAGAATCGGTAATTGATTGTGGCTCTATAAATGAGGAGGATGACGTATAGCTATGTTTATGTTTTTGTTTTTATTGAGGAGGAATTGTTTTGTTATGTTTTTATATTGAATCAGTTTGACTGATGTTCTATCATAATGTTTATGATTTGTCTTATAACAGCTTGCAACCAGAAAATCACACAAAAATACGCAAAAGCGATATCCTTGTATTAAAGAGGTTTTTAATGGATTTATACTAACAACCTGTTTTAGAGGGACACAGGACTGTTTGTAAGACCGTTGGTCTGAAAGTGGCCATTGTGAGAATTTGGATATCGTCTGTGTCCCCACTTAGTAACTAATAATAATATTAATCTGATAGCTCATATACTGTGTGAAATGTATTACAATGATTATTGTTCATGTATTATGTCTAAGGTTACTTAAGGTCAAGTGCTGACCTAGTTAAGAGAATATGTAGGCCTATACTGTTTTAAATGTTCTCAGTCAGAATATCATACTGTCTCATATAACCTACAAACTGATAACAGTATTTGTGAAGTCACACATATAAACTTTCTCATGCTGAATACATCTCCAGGGACATGTCTGAACAACGGTCACGATGACATGACATGATTCTGGTCACAGGATTACCAGAATGACATACTGTCCTTGAATGTTCTAGATGATGGAGAACAGGGAACTAAAATATATGCCAAATAAGGACACATTGAAGTTCATGATCAATCTGATGTCTTATTGTTACTTCCTGTTTTATGTATATAAATAGTAGTCCCTTAATACAATAAAGTTGGACTCTGATTGAACTGCACTCTGTGTCTGTGTCATTCTTGGTCTCCTGGATCCAGAAACTCTGAAGGTTCAACCGATTAGACTCTTCAACTTAGAATAACTGAATTTAGACTTAGGGGACAAGTAAGAAATAATCTTACATGCTAAAATCAACACGTCTCGAACTCTCTTTAAAATCTTCTATGCTCTACATTGCTCACCTTCCCCCTCACCTGCATCGGACTTAACAGCTGATGAATTTGCATCTTTATTTGTAAATAAACATGCTCGCTCCCCTCTTTCTCCCTCCTATTTGAAGATGATGTTTCCAAGGTCATATCTTCAAACCACCCAACGACCTGCCCACTAGATCCCATCCCCACTCATCTCCTCCAGGCCATATCACCATCGGTCGTTCCCTCTCTGAGTCACATTATCAACTCGTCTCTCATCACTGGTACATTTCCAGCAGTCTTCAAAGAAGCTTTCTTCACCACTACTGAAGAAACCCACTCTTAATCCTGCACTAAAAGATAACTACAGACCGGTATCTCTCCTCCCCTTCATTGCTTAAACTCTTGAGCGTGTTGTATGTAAACTGCTCCCCTCCTTTCTCACGCAGAACAGCTTGGTGGACAGCAACCAGTCAGGTTTCAAGAGCAGTCATTCCAGAGCTGCTCTCTGTCATTGAAGCCTTGACTCTGGCAAGAGCTGCTTCGAACTCATCTGTACTCATCCTACTGGATCCATCTGCTGCCTTTGACACCGTTAACCACTACATCCTCCTGTCGACCCTCAAGGCTATGGGTTTCTCCGGAATGGTGCTTCCATGGTTCAGGTCTTACCTTTCAGGTAGGTCATTTAGAGTATCCTGAAGAAGTGCCTCAGGGCTCAGTGCTTGAGCCGTTGCTCTTTTCTGTATACATTCTGTATACTTGGGTTTGTCATTCGGAAACATGGCTTATCCTATAACTGCTATGCGGTTGATACACAACTCCACCTGTCATTTCAGCCTGATGATTGTTTAGACTGTCCGACTGTTTCTGCACGCATTTCAGCATGCCTGAGTGACATTTCGCTCTGAATGAAGGACCATCACCTGCAGCTGAACCTTGCAAAAACAGAACTGCTTGTAATCCTGTCCAACCCTAAACTCCATTACAACTTCTCCACTCAACTGGGCTCAACAACCATTGCAATGCGCTACTAGCTGGAATTTCTGCTTAAACGAACAAACCTCTACAGATGATCCACGATGCAGCGGCAAGACATGTCTTTAATGAACCGAAGAGAGCACACGTCACTCCTCTCTTCAATAAGTTACATTGGCTCCCCGTAGTCGCTCGCATCAAATTCAAGACTCTGCGCCTGGCCTACAAGACCACAACTGGTTTGGCACCCCCTTGTCTTCATTCACTTATGCAGACTTATATACAAGCCGGACCCTTATGCTCTGCAAACGAACTTCGTATTGTGGTGCTATCCCAAAAAGGAAAAATATCGCTCCCACGAACCTTCGCTGGATCTGCCTTCTGACAAGATAAGCAGATTCTGTGAAGAATGAAAGATTCATCTTTAAGAATGGCAGAAGACACATCTCTTCCATCTGCACCGGACCGATTCTGATTTCCATAACTTTTTCAGAATATCTAAAAAAAAAATGCATGCATACTTAAGATTAGATAAACTAAACTTGGCTCTGTACACGGTAATAGAATTTTTGAGACCCTCCATCTTCTATGTGGTTCATTGTTCCACAAGTGCAACACTACTTCTGCATGTAAACATAGATGCAATTCACTCGTACTTGTGTTTGGTGTATGTGTGTGTATTCAATCACATAAACGAATCAGACATGAGGAATTTGTTCCGCTTTTTTTTCGCTTTCCCTTAGGTGTATTGTCCTTTGGCACATTGTGTATCTTTGGCCTGTTGTCAGTATGAAAAGCATTAAATGCTACTTTACTTTTCATGATCCGGATTGCCATAGTGTCACCTAAACAGTTTGGTTGTGAGTTGGAGTCGACACATGGGCTTTGAGCAGGGATTTCATCGAGCACATGCGTCAGGAATTCCGTGAGACCTCAGAAAAGCTGCCAATCTTCTCCCTGCAGATGTAGTAACTAAATCCTGCTAGCGCAACTTTGCCGCAGGGCTGTTGGATTGCCGTGATCGTATAGTGGTTAGTACTCTGCGTTGTGGCCGCAGCAACCCTGTTTTGAATCCGGGTCACGGCAGAGGATCACGTCTCATTCAAGTCCTGCCTTTCTCTTTTTGACATCATCCTCCTTGCAGCACGACCGAAACCCGGAGGGCCTGGAACCTGTTGTAGTCGTGGCCGAGTGGTTAAGGCGATGGACTTGAAATCCATTGGGTTTTCCGCGCAGGTTCAAACCCTGCCGACTACGTATGCTTTAGGGAGAGAGAGAGAGAAGACGATCAAGCCTTTATAGTCTCCCACGTGCCAGCTGAGGTGTAATACGGCCAGTTTGCCCTCGGGCTGAGCTTTGAGGTCATCTTTTAAATCGCATCTCACTTTCATGCACCTGCAGACCATCTGAGCCAAATTGACCGGTACAGATGTGCTCGATGGGTTGTCGATGCAACTAGGTATATAACAATTTAGGACACATTCAAGGAAAAACAATGTGTATATACTTTATTTAATTTATACAAATGTTTTCTTGGCAGGAACCAGACCAAAGATGAGCTGTCAGGGCAGTTTTTAAAGCACGTTTGACTTTCACTAACCTGCCAAATCCTAAAGCCCCGTTACCCGGTTCAGGTGTACTGGATGAACTGCAATCTACAGCTGGCATCCCCTCTAGAGATATGATGGAACACCCCTGCATCAGAAAGGTGCACTTAAACCTAAGCCTACAGAACCAGCCTACAGAACCAGCACTTGACCGTCTGCTTGAAACCGCAGCGAGCCCGGATAGTTCAGCAGGTAGAGCGTCAGACTTTTAATCTGAGGGTCAAGGGTTCAAGTCCCTGTTGGGACGATGATTTTCTTTTTTGGGACTGTTGATAAAAATAGAATAAACAGTTTGCTCGTGCGCTGGAGTCGAAACATGGGCTTTGAGCAGAGATTTCATCGAGCACATGCGTCAGTAATTCCGTGAGACCTCAGCTAAAGCTACCAATCTTCCAACTGCAGATGTAGTCACGAAGTGCTGCTAGCGCAACTTTGCCGGAGGGCTGTTGGCTTGCCGTGATGGTATAGTGGTTAGTACTCTGCGTTGTGGCCGCAGCAACCCCGGTTCGAATCCGGGTCACGGCAGGGGATAACATCTCATTGAAGTCCTGCTTTTCCCTTTTTGACATCGTCCTCTTTGCAGCACGATTGAAACCCAGAGGACCTGGAACCCGTTGTTGTCGTGTCCGAGTGGTTAAGGCGATGGACTTGAAATCCATTGGGGTCTCTCCGCGCAGGTTCAAACCCTGCCGACTACGGCTTCTTTAGGGAAAGAGAGAGAGAAGACAATATATCTTTTATAGACTCCCACGTGTTTCTTTACGAGCGACTCTGCTACAGATGGCACGTGTTCCTTATATAACACAAATTGACCGGTACATGTGTGCTTGATGGGTTGTCGATGCAACTAGGTGTATAACAATGTAGTAAACATTCAATGTAAAACAATGTGTACATACTTTACAGCCTTTTATGTGATTTTCTGAGGGTCCAGGGTTCAAGTCCCAGTTCGGGCGATGAGTGTCCCCTTTGTAAGTCACCATTACCTTGTGAGCTCTTCTGGCTCTTCTGATAAAAGACAAAAGATGAGCTGTTAGGGCAATTTTAAAGCAGGTCTGACTTTCACTTGCCTGCCAACTCCCAGAGCCGTGTTACCCGATTCAGGTGTACTTGATGAACTGCAAGTCATCATGCTCTTGACTGTCTGTGAAAAGTCACAGCGTGCCTTCTGTAAAACACAATGGTGGAAAGCAGAGGCAGAACGTGCCATTTTGTGGTAGCGTGGCCGAGCGGTCTAAGGCGCTGGATTAAGGCTCCAGTCTCTTCGGAGGCGTGGGTTCAAATCCCACCGCTGCCATCTGAGGTGTAATACGGCCAGTTTGCCCTCGGGCTGAGCTTTGAGGTCAGCTTTTAAATCGCATCTCACTTTCATGCACCTGTAGACCATCAGAGCCAAATTGACCAGTACAGCTGTGCTCGATGGGTTGTCGATGCAACTAGGTATATGACAATGTAGGACACATTCAAGGAAAAACAATGTGTACATACTTTATTTGATTTTACAAATGTTTTCTTGGCAGGGACCTTTAAGGAAAGCACGGCCAGATAAAAGACCAAAGATGAGCTGTCAGGGCAGTTTTTAAAGCACGTTTGACTTTCACTAACCTGCCAAATCCTAGAGCCCCGTTACCCGGTTCAGGTGTACTGGATGAACTGCAATCTACAGATGGCATCCCCTCTAGAGATATGATGGAACACCCCTGCATCAGAAAGGTGCACCTAACCCTAAGCCTACAGAACCAGCCTACAGAACCAGCACTTGACCGTCTGATTGAAATCACAGTGAGCCAGCATAGCTCAGCCGGTAGAGCATCAGACTTTTAATCTGAGGGTCCAGGTTTCAAGTCCCTGTTCGGGCGATGAGTTTCCCCTTTACCTTGTGAGCTCTTTTGGCCCCGCCCTCTGTTGATAAAAATAAAATAAACAGTTTGCTTGTGCGCTGGAGTCGACACATGGGCTTTGAGCAGAGATTTCATCGAGCACATGCGTCAGGAATTCCGTGAGACCTCAGCTAAAGCTACCAATCTTCCAACTGCAGATGTAGTCACAAAGTCCTGCTAGTGCGACTTTAATGGAGGGCTGTTGGCTTGCCGTGATGGTATAGTGGTTAGTACTCTGCGTTGTGGCCGCAGCAACCCCGGTTCGAATCTGGGTCACGGCAGGGGATAACGTCTCATTGAAGTCCTGCCTTTCCCTTTTTGACATCGTCCTCTTTGCAGCACGACCGAAACCCAGAGGGCATGGAACCTGTTGTAGTCGTGGCCGTACCCTCAAGTGATCGGACAGCAAAGCCATTCCTAACGATTCGTTACAATTCCTAACACATTCTAAATAAATCCTAACAAGTCCTAACACATTCTAAATAAGTCCTAACAAGTCCTAACACATTCTAAATAAGTTCTAACAAGTCCTAACACATTCTACTTAAATACTAACACTTGCGAAATAATTCCTAACACAAGTTGTAACAATCCGAACGCTCTCTTCTGATTGGTAGAAATGGGGCAAAACGAACATTGGCCGAAACATTATCATTTGTGACGTCCATCCCAGCGCGACGCGAGACTGTTGGGATTATCTTAAATCACATAAACAATTTAATCATTTTAAAGTCTTCTGATAGCGTGCAGGTGAGTCCATTATCACTTGAAAGAGAATCTGATTGTAACGTTGCTTAGTTTGACACTACGGTTTCATCTAAACCGCTTAAATTGTAATTTGTGGTTTAACACTTAGAAATTAGAAATCGCCATGGCCATTCATTTTGCAATAGCAAAATGCCTTAGGTATATGTACATTAAGTTACAACAACTGTAATAATGTGATGGTGATGATGATGATGAATGTCCAAATTCAGAATGCCAATGCGTTTAGCCAATTTTTGGTTAAATCCAATTGCACTTGTTAACACTAACATGTATATTAAAGGCTTTGGCGAATATTTTAAATTGAGTTTAAACTAAAGTTTTATGATGTTTACCCTTTTGTTTTATATATCTAGACATGACTAAGACCGGTAAACCTGACTTGTACTGGCATGACATCATGGTAAAGTATGCCCAGGGGAAATACCACTTTACCACAGGCAAGAAGCCAGGGGCGAAGAAGTGGAAAAATGCGTTGGAAAAAGTTAATAACTGCCGATTACACAAACAAACCCGTGCATATGATATCTTTGGCAAAAGAATCCCCTGCGAATGTGGTTTTCATAAGGTATGTAATGATAAGGTATGTAATGAAAAGGAATGTTATGATAAGGTATGTGATGATAAATGTGAAAAACTCGCCAACACTAGGGTGAAATGTTCATTTTTTGAGCTGTGAAGCCTTGGGATAATTTACCCCAAAATGTAAATTCTCTCATGATTTACTAACTCTGTAGTTATTCCAAACCTGTATAAACTTGTTTGATTGATTGAAAACAGAGAAAGATATTTGGACACACAGACTAATACAGATTATGAACAACTCTAAATTAAGTATATTATGACAATATTGTTATACTATCCCTTTTCTTATGTTCATCAATTCTGCATTTATTTTATCCATTTTATTTATTTATTTGATATTTAAGAGATGAATTATTTTATCCAGCAAGAATGTAAATTGATTTACAAAGTGATAGCAAGGATGTAGATGTTTACACTTTTTTTAACAGTCAGCTGAGCAGACAGTTTTAGAGACGCAGGCAGCCCCACAGAGCAGTGAAGCCTCCAGTCAATCCCCCCAGCCCAGTGCAAGCTTCAGTGCAGGTTTCAGTCAAGCCCCACAGCCCAGTGCAGGCTCCAGACCAGCCCCGCAGCCCAGTGCAGGCTTCAGTGCAGGTTTCAGTCAAGCCCCACAGCCCAGTGCAGGCTCCAGACCAGCCCCGCAGCCCAGTGCAGGCTTCAGCACCGCCCCGCAGTCCAGTGCAGGCTTCGGTACCGCCCCGCAGCCCAGTGCAGGCTCCAGACCAGCCCCGCAGCCCAGTGCAGGCTTCAGCACCGCCCCGCAGTCCAGTGCAGGCTCCAGACCAGCCCCGCAGCCCAGTGCAGGCTTCAGCACCGCCCCGCAGTCCAGTGCAGGCTCCAGACCAGCCCCGCAGCCCAGTGCAGGCTTAAGTACCGCCCCGCAGCCCAGTGCAGGCTCAAGACCAGCCCCGCAGCCCAGTGCAGGCTCCAGACCAGCCCCGCAGCCCAGTGCAGGCTTCAGCACCGCCCCGCAGCCCAGTGCAGGCTTCAGCACCGCCCCGCAGTCCAGTGCAGGTTCCAGACCAGCCCCGCAGCCCAGTGCAGGCTCCAGCCCCGCAGCCCAGTGCAGGCTCCAGACCAGCCCCGCAGCCCAGTGCAGGCTTAAGCACCGCCCCGCAGTCCAGTGCAGGCTCCAGACCAGCCCCGCAGCCCAGTGCAGGCTTCAGCACCGCCCCGCAGTCCAGTGCAGGCTCAAGACCAGCCCCGCAGCCCAGTGCAGGCTCCAGACCAGCCCTGCAGAGCAGTAGTTCAATTAAGTGTGCTCTTTGTAGCGAAGATGTTAATGTGGATGGTTTCAGTGAACATCTTTCAGACAACCATGTCCAAGAATGTTGTGATCAGTGTGGTGAAAAAGTCTGGGGTGCAGTTGGACTGTTTAACCACATTGACAAGCATCATCGTTTGATTAGTCTTTCAGATGGGGACAGAACATCTGTGGATCCAACATCATCTATTGCACAGTCATCTGCATACATCGAAGACCAGCAAAGAGCTCCACAAACTGCAGTACAAACACCATCACAGGACATTACACTAAGGCCTCCAGAAGTAAATTGGCTGAGTTTTCTCCCCAAACAGTTCTGTCGAGTGCTCAAACCAGCAGACCAAAAGTGGATAGCTCAGTGTCTGTATGACACCACAGGACGACTGAAGCAGCAGTTTCCACAAAACTGGTTTCATCCACCGAGTCCCAGCAAGCCTACTACTTCAACTCCTGATCCTAGCAGTTATTTTAGGCAGAGGATGTTTCTGTGGGCACCAATGAGGATGTGGGGTATTCCTCTGAAATGTACACGGTGCAATAGGAAGATGCATCATTCAGGCATTTATACTAAAGTTAGGGAAGTCATTGATGTTGACTCCACATATTACTTAATTGGAGTGGACTACCCTCGCTGCAGTAAATGTATGATACCTGCCTGCCCTTGGAGTTCAGAGATCCTTAAACAGCTGGATCCCTCCAACAGAAATAAATTCCCCGCTGTTCTCACCACTCACCTTGCCCTTGACAGGAAGTGTGTGACTTTGATGAAACCAAGAACTGCAGGAAACAGCTCCAGTTTCTTGAAACAAGCGCTAGAAGAAATTCATAGTGAGGAGTGGGCAAGACGGAGTATAGACTACTTGACAGACTGTGAGCTCCACAAAAAGAGATGTGCCCTGACCCAATCGGAAGTGGTTTATGAGCAGCCCCCGCCTTTTCGCCCCCTACCGCTGGCACAGTGGTTTGAGACTGCCCATGCCAATGAAATCCTGAATCACCTTGATGAGATTAAGGGTGTTGTAACATCAACATATGGTAGCATCCTGAAGCTTGATTCTACCAAAAAGGTAAACATAAATACACATAAAGAGCCAAATGCATGTTAAATTATATTGAATATACCAAATTGTATTGTCTTAATGCATTTATACAGATTACTAAAAAGCTTGCTGGTGGCATTGCTGACACTGCTACCTGGATGACCAACATTGGTAATGAATTTGGCCAAGTTCTGAACTGTGTCCTAACCACTGGTGAGGGAGCCGGCTTAGATGACTTGTGTCAGGGCATTGTAAAGCGATACAGGGATGCTGGGGAGCCAGATCCAGCTGCGATTTATGTTGACAGGGACTGCTGCAGCGGGTCAGGTTTGTCAACTTAAGCCATTACTTAACAGGAATGTGTGTGCATTTATACATTTCTAATCCATATAAGCAATAATTTTTGGCATGTGTCTCAATGACAATAAATCATAGATCTGCATGTTTCCCACTAATTTAGGAAAATGGTGTTTAGATGGCTTTTTTAGGTGTTCATATTTTGTTCATGTTCGTTCAGATGCAGAACCCTCTAAAAGCCACCTCTGTCAAAAATGAGATTATAATGTTGATGAGTGAATGATGAGTGAATGCTCTCAAAGTAAAGTATATGTTACTCAAATAATCTTGCTTCAAAGACTTCTAAATAACGCTCAGCCCATTCTGAATTATCTGCTATCTGCTATGGAACTGAACCTAGGAGCCTGATAAAAATGTTTCTTTAAAAGAAGTGAAATCTGACGGATTTAGAGGCTTAAGAGAATATTCATAAATAGCATTAACTTATTTTTAAATGATACAAATTTAAATCTAAGAAGATGTGTAAACTCGCTCATTGTTTCTCATTGGTGTAGGTGTGACTCCAGTTCTTATCTGGTTTCGACCTTGGAAGTTCAAAGTTCGCCTTGATGTTTTCCACTTCATGCGACGGTTCACTGCTGGTCTTACAACAGAGCACCATCCACTGTATGGCACTTTCTGCTCCAAGTTGTCCAGTTGTATCTTTGAATGGGACAAGGATGACTTCTCTCACCTTAAAGAAGCGAAAAAGAACATACTTTAAAAAAACATCAGGGGCATATTCCAACAGAGGCCCAAATCTTGTCAAGCATCACCTCAAGTGAGCTGGCCAAACACTGCAGGAGGAGGACACGTGGAGTTGAAGAAACTCGTGACTTGATACAAGCATTGCTAGACTCCATGTGGGAACTGACCGACACGACTGGTTTGCGCCTCATTAATCCAGAGAGCATGATGCACGTTTGGGAGGTACAGCAGAAACATTTACCCTGCATCCAAGACCCGCCTGGTGTTCAGCTTTACACAAAGCTGGGCTCTGGGTTACAGAAGGGTGACAAGGTTCTGGATGTACTGCGGTGTGGCAGAGGGTCCTCTTCTCTTGAAAGCTTTCATCGCCATCAGTGCACTTTCATTCCAGGTATGGTAACAATACCAAGAATATCATGTCTTTAATTAAGTAGTGTTGTCACAATACAGGAATTTCTAAACTTTGGAAGAATACAACAAAAAACATTTTAAATACGACTTAAAAGAAAGTAAAGTAAAAATAAAGGAATTCAATTTCCACAGGTTTAGTTAACAAGTGAATTAGCTTTAATTGGTAGTCAGCTTTGGTAGTTCGTAGAGGGGTTTATAATGGTATTTTGACAATGTGACACATTTTTCCTTACAGGGTGGAGATGTAATGCTGTACATACTCAGATGTACATGCTTGAGGGTGCATCGAGATGGAACATCAACCGGGCTCTTCAAGCTGTGGACATGAGTGGTAGATCACAAACTAAAATCTATGATGTACGTTTAATGTCCCACATTAATGTCCTCAGCAAAAGAGTCCTCGGATGTGCACTCCTGCAAGAATTCAAAACCCATGGGAAACCCACAAGTAAGATTCAATACTGTACATTATCTTACTATAGTAATACCAGGCTTTGCTGTGAGTTTGAATGCTGCCTAAACGCTAACCATTCATTCCATTTTTAATTCATTCCATTTTTAATGGAATGATCATTGCTGTAACGGTGGTCATATCTATTATCTATCTATACTGTTATAAGATGTGTCTGTGTGTTTTCAGCGTATTTGGTTGAGTTGTCTATGTGTGACTTTATTTATTTATGTATTTTTTTAAATCACAATTTTTTTTATTCATTTCCAACACCACATTCATCACATTTACTGTTATGATTTAGCCTGATATATTCCTCTTTTTACAATATGATGCCTCTTTTTGGCAGATGAGCGTATAGCAGTGGAGTACTTGTTGGCACAATCTGGCAGAGGAGACCTACTTTCTCCACTGGAGCCTGGTGAAATCACTCTGCCAGAGATGCAGGTTGAAGTTCAGGAGGATGAGTGTCTGGATGTCACAATTTGTGATGCAGCAGACATCAGTTTAAACACACGCACTATTGGCAGTTCCAGCAGTCATGATGATTTATTTACCTCTTCTCTGGTAATATACATTTTCTTGAATTAAATTGAAATTGCATAGGAATGTTAGCTTATATGAGCAATACATGAGTTGTTTTATAATTTATACATTCAATTTAAGTAATGCTCTACAATGTTTAATTGGTATACTTACAAATGTTCAAAAATGATCTAGGAAACCCCTGTTCGAAGTGGTGGCTCTCACAGTCCTGACATTGAAGACATGTCCTGCGCTGGGCCCAGCACATCATCTCCGGTAAAGACTCCTGATACGTGATGCTTATGCTTGTAATTTGTGAAGAACAGTTTATCAAAGAACTGTAATCCAGGATTTCGTTTTTTTTTGTTGTTGTTTTCTTTGTTAGGACCTTAGATGTGATTCAAGGGGTGTCCCTGGATGGGAGGCGGTGGATAACCTGGCAGGGTACCTTATTAGCCTCAACCGGACTATCACTGCTTTGTCAACCAACGAGATAGCAGAGATCTTGCGGTTGTATTCGTGTCTGCATGCCATTGATCAGTTCCCTTCCAAGTATTCCCTTAAGTGCAAGAAAAGGATCTTGCCAGGTCCTTGGAGAGCTTCTCGAAAGCGTAGTGGCTCAGCCCCTGGTCAGCAAGCAGCTGAGAGGTGAGTTAAATTGTGGTGCACCTATGTTAAAGGACATTTTTACAGTGTGTGCCATCATAAATTATCCCTCACTTTTGATTTGCATAAAATAAAAATTCCTAATTAGTCTGTATGTTTATAAAGCTCCAATGAACCATAGAATAACATACAAAATGCATTAAATGCATTGTTTTATCCACAGACTATTCATGACCCATGGCCAGGCAGCTCAGAGACCTGATATCAACAGGATTTCAGAATGCATCGCACTCAAGCTTTTGAAGGAATTCAGGGAAGCCAGAAACATACCTAAAGACAATAAGGGCAAAACCTTTCCAATTACACAGGCAATTGTGATGATGTATTGTCACATCAAGCAGCTGCTTGAAGACTGCCGAGAGCTGCTCGACAAGACCAACCTGGTGCTAGTTACAATCAACAACACTACAGTGTCATCTTGGTGAGTTGGTTATTGCCTTCCTAATTTCACTTTAGTAGCATATTCCTTATAACAACTTCTAAATTAACTATTAGTTTGCATTTGTTTAGAATGGTTTAATTCACAGTGTTTATATAACTCTTGAACTGAAGATGTTTTTTTTTTTTTTTTTAAAGGCTTCTTGACCGACAGAAACGAACTGATCGGGACACCTTACTGCAAGGAGTGGAGCTTCCCCAGCAAATTGGTATAGCGAAGGAGCCACTGCCAAAGCCAAGGGAGCTCCCATCTGGACCTGTTGAACATGGACATGTTCCCATTGAGTTCAAGGAGCCTGAGAATCGGGAGGGTGAGGCAGTCATTCGTCAACGTAAATATGCACGAAGTGGAACTGCAGTGTCTTCAAATGCACTCACAGGCACTGGGCTAGGAGACACATCTCCATATGACACAGACTATTCTCCTGCTGCACAGAATAATTTCTTCTGTCCTGAGGCACAGCACTTTCCTGGGTGGAATACCTGGTCTTAGTGTTCTGATTGGTCTATTTCATCCGGGTATCCGTCATCAGCTCCACCCCCACCTCATGGTTGGTCTTCCGTTGCACCCGGGCATCCATTATCAGCTCCACCCCCACCTCATGGTTGGTCTTCCGTTGCACCCGGGCATCCATCATCAGCTCCACCCCCACCTAATGGTTGGTCTTCCGTTGCACCCGGGCATCCATCATCAGCTCCACCCCCACCTAATGGTTGGTCTTCCGTTGCACCCGGGCATCCATCATCAGCTCCACCCCCACCTCATGGTTGGTCTTCCGTTGTACCCGGGCATCCATCATCAGCTCCACCCCCACCTCATGGGTGGTCTTCCCTTCCACCCGGGTATCCATCATCGGCTCCACCCCCACCTCATGGTTGGTCTTCCCTTCCCCCTGGTCAACAGCCATTAGCTCTGCCATCACCTGAAAACCGACAACGTGCATGGAGGCTCCACAAGGCAGCACTTGAGGATGAACAGCGTGTGGCAAGAGGGGAGCCACCAAAGAAAATGCAAACAAAAGACGATTACCACTATCAATGCAAAATCTGTGGCAAGTCAAAAAGCAAACTTACTGGTCATACTCAGCTTAGAGGAAAATGGTACTGTCCAGCATCGGGCCAGATCATTACAGAGTGGAAAGACTCTTTGTAGGCAACAAACAAACATTACCATACCAACACCACATTATTTTATTTTTTTAAGAAACTTGTCTTAAATCTAGTTACAGTATATTTTAAGTAGTGTATTAGGTTAACAGAATTTGAAGGATAGCTCTCTCTATTTCTTATTGTATTCTAGTTTTTGTTTAATTATTGTTAATATTTAATATTGTATTTAATAAATGTTTACTATTACATCTAATGTATCTCATATATATAAGGATTTTGGAAGTGTATATTAGATTAGATTAGATTCAACTTTATTGTCATTACACATATACAAGTACAGTGTAACGAAATGTAGTTTAGGTCTAACCAGAAGTGCAATTAGCAAGTGCAGGATATACAGTGTGAATAAATACAGAATACAATATTAGGAAAATACTATACAATGGGCATAAAAATACTATTATGAAACTATTATGAAAATACTTTACAGAAGGAATGTTCTATGACAATATGAAAGTCGGTATGTATTATGGACAATATATACAGAAGGCTATATACTGTGAACATTAGTGTACAGGTGGTTATGAACAGATAACAATTTAGACTATACAGTAGTGCAAGTGACTTAGGTGTGCATTAATTATAGACATTAGCTATTAAAGTTGCAGTGCAATAGAAAGTTAATGCGGTTATTAAAGGTATGGTGCAGCATATGAGTTAATGCAGTTATTGAAGTTATAGTGCAATAGATCGATTTAAAAAAAAAAATTGAACATTACAATTACTTGGATCTAAATGGGCACTTAGGTATTTTGTTGATAAAATTGAATACGTTTTTTTACCTTTTGTACTTATAATATTAAATATACTATAATTTTACTTCATTTTTTGCTCAATTTTTCTTTTCCCCCTTCTTCTTTCTTTTTTTTTTCTTTTCCCCCACCATAGCAGTCCATTTTGCCCCATTTTTGGCCGAGTGGTTAAGGCGATGGACTAGAAATCCATTGGGGTCTCCCTGCGCAGGCTCGAATCCTGCCAACTACGTTTGAGGTGCATTTAGCTCAGCTGCTGATTTGTATCTCTAGAGGCGAAAGATCAAACTTCATTTCGGGCGAGCTCTGTGCAGCCGTCTGTTAGCTCGCCTTGATTATGTGGTTGGTTAGTACTCTGTGTTTTGGCCTCAGCGAATCCGGATCGAGTCAATTATTTGGGGGGGGTTTGAAGAAACTGCTTCCCTCTCGCTTTGGAACTGTGTTGGTGGCGAACGCCTTCCATCGGGCGAAAAACGCATTGCAATTTGTTCAAAAAGAGCCGCGCCAAGCACTTCATCAGCTGTTCTTTAGAATGTTTAAACCCAGCTCATCCAAGCTATTGGACAATCATTTTGGAGGAGGCTTGGCAGAAGAACTTGGCACGCACCGACACAAGCCCGTACAGCTCAGCTCGGTCTGGGAGGAGCCTCCCCATCAGTTCGGTCTAACCGCGTGACATGCGGAGATACTCTCCAACCTACTAACGAGGATTATACTTCTCAAATCGTAGTTCTTCTTTCTGTTGTTCACTGCTAGTACACGTGCAGAGAAATGGAAAGTCTTTCCGACTTCCATTGAAAATGTGGGATGAATACATATGATGAATATTGGAATAAACACAGATAAAGTATTTGTGGAGGACAGGACGAAATCCATATTCTCACAATGGCCACTTTCAGACCAACGGTCTTACAAGCAGTCCTGTGTCCGTTTAAAGAACAAGGTGTTAATTCAAAATCTTTAAAATGTGGTGACCACTGCTGTGTACAGTTTATTAGTGCTTTTTGTGCTTTATAAATAAATAAACGCTTGCATTTATTTGATCTGTGTTTCACTCTATTTCCAGTAGGTGGCATAAATGCAATTATATTGTTAATTTAACTGATTACTTGAATTAGAACTTATTTGTTTAGTACTAATTCAACTGCATGAAATAGGTAGAAGAATGTAGAACTGGTTTAGACATTGATTTGTATTGCATTGTGCTTCTCTTTGAGCCACTCCTTGGTGGTCTTAGCGATATGTTTTAGGTCTCTGTCATGTTGAAGGCCTATCCACTACCCATCTTGAGTGTTCTTGTTGAGGTGAGGAGGTTCTCGTCCAAGATTTAACAGTAAATGGAACCGTCCCTCATCTCCCCAATCTGGTGAAGGCATACTGTTCCAATAGCAGAGAAAAAGCCCCAAAAGATAATGTGCTTGACTGAAGAGACGGTGTTCTTGGGGCCATAGTCAGTATTTCTCATAGTCAGTTAGTTTTGGCCCCATCTGACCACAGCACCTTCTCCTTAGCCTTTTCTGGATCATTTTGATGTTGAAGGCAAACTTCAGATGAGTCAGACTGGCCTTCTTGAGCAGGAGGACCTTGCGGGTGCTTCAGGATTTCAATCTATTGTGTCGTAGCATGTTACCAATGGTTTGCTTGCTAACTGTGATCCCATCAGTCTTGAAATCATGAACAAGCTTCTTCCGTGTAGTTCTGGGCTGACCTTTAACCTGTCTCATGATCATCTTTACCCCATTGGGGAAACATTGCAGGAAGCTTCAGACCAAGGGCAATTGATAGTTATTTTTTATTTCTTCTATTTCCAAATAATCACACCAACAGTTGTCTCCTTCTCATTAAGCTTCTGTCTGTAGCCCAAGGCAGCTTTGTGTCGGTCTACAATCTTGTCCCTGATAACCTTTGACAGCTATTAATCTAGTCTTGACCATGGTGAAGGGGTTGCAATGGAATATACAGATTGTGATGGCAGGCTTCTTTTTTAAACCTAACAAACTGACATCAGGAGTACTTTCCTAAAGTGACAGGAGTAATTTGTGTTACAAGTACATAACCTATACCTATTATTACAATAGATAATCAGTGGGAGCCAGATCAGATACTCATTTTACTCACCGAATTGCGAAACAATTTATAACCTTTGTTTAATGTTTCTTTTTATGGATTTTTGATTGATGTTCTGTCTCTATCATTTAAAGTAAAAACTACCATAAACATAATAGATGCTTAATTTCTTCATAAACAGGTAAACTTTCAAAATCCGCAGGGGAACAAGTAATTTTCCCACTGTATGGAAGTGATGCAAGAATATTAAATCTCAGTTAAGGTACTCATAAGGTTATAATATGCATGGTGAGCAGAAAAACATTCACTGCTAGATGAGGCATATGTACATATTTTGACTATGAATGTATAAATGGAGCCGCAGCTGAGAGTAAAAAGTATTAAAAAAATGAATAGCTTATAATAGCAATTTTCTGATATCCTTGGAGGGATCTAAAGATCTGGGGAGAAAACATATATAGCTTTTCAAATTAAACAAGAAGAGAGAACCCAATTATAAAAATATTTAAGATAGTGATAAGAGTACAAAGGACTGAAATAAATGTATATTTTAGCTGGGTCCATTCTCACGTTGCTGCCCTCGGAAGTTCGATAATTCCCACTTATATCCGTAAGTAACGTCTTGATTTAGTAACATTAAAAGTGTTTAGTAACATTAAACATTAATGTTACCAATAATTAAGTAGCATTAAAAAATAGTAAATATAGTAAGTACTGTCACTTCAAATGTTTAAATTACAATACATTCTTAATTTTATTCAATGATTGTTACTTACAGGCATCAATCAAGATTCTAATTTTGGTGACTAAGAGACACCTAGTGGTGAAAAGTACATGCTGTATATTAAATTCCATTAATGCTATTTCTTCCTGTTGGATATGTTGTAAAGAAGGAATTCCATAAAAACCAATTCCAAAGGGACAGGATAATTTGCGTAAATATATTTACCACGTTGACCAATCTCACATGTACATCGACTGGGAGGGGACATGCTCGTTTCACTTAGTTTTGTCGTGGCCACGAGATATTACCCCTTGGGAATGTGATAATATGTTGTAAGCAAGAATAAGCAAGCTAAATGTGTGATCAGTCAAATGATAACAACATACTCAAACTTTAATTTACTATTCCAAAAAGAAAGAATACGCTTACTTTTAGTTAATAACTGTTTAAAGTTATTGTCAATATAAAAACATTAAACTGTTTGTACGTTCAGGCAGACGCAGACGTCGCGTTCGGCAGACCAACGAGTCAATCAGCAGACGGAGACGTCACGCTTGGCAGACGCAGACGTCACGCTTGGCAGACGCAGACGTCACGTTCGGCAGACGCAGACGTCACGTTGACTGAGACGTGTGTGTGCTGGGTAGTCATTTTTTTGGACCGAATGTATGCGTCCCATTCGGTCCAAAAAAATGACTACCCAGCACACACATGTCTCACTCAACGTGACGTCTGCGTCTGCCGAACGTGATGTTTAATGTTACTTAACACTTTTAATGTTACTAAATCAAGACGTTACTTACGGATATAAGTGGGAATTATCGAACTTCCGAGGTCAGCAACGTGAGAATGGACCCAGCTAAAATATACATTTATTTCAGTCCTTTGTACTCTTATCACTATCTTAAATATTTTTATAATTGGGTTCCCTCTTCTTGTTTAATTTGAAAAGCTATATATGTTTGCTCCCCAGATCTTTAGATCCCTCCATGGATATCAGAAAATTGCTATTATAAGCTATTCTTTTTTTTTATACTTTTTACTCTCAGATGCGGCTCCATTTATACATTCATAGTCAAAATATGTACATATGCATCATCTAGCAGTGAATGTTTTTCTGCTCAACATGCATATTATAACCTTATGAGTACCTTAACTGAGATTTAATATTCTTGCATCACTTCCATACAGTGGGAAAATTACTTGTTCCCCTGCGGATTTTGAAAGTTTACCTGTTTTGAAGAAATTAAGCATCTATAATGTTTATGGTAGCTTTACTTTAAATGATAGAGAGAGAACATCAATCAAAAATCCATAAAAAGAAACATTAAACAAAGGTTATAAATTGTTTCGCAATTCGGTGAGTAAAATGAGTATCTGATCTGGCTCCCACTGATTATATACTGTATTAATAGGTATAGGTTACGTACTTGTAACACAAATTACTAGGGATGAGCGAGTACAGCATTATCTGTATCTGTATCTGTTAACCATATGAATTATCTTTATCCGTATCTGTACTCGGACTGGGAGGGGCCTAACCAGAAAGTGGGCGGGATTTTTGGGTTGTCTTGAGATGGGCGGGGCTTTAACCGGTATGTTATTTTAAGCATGCAATTGATATGGGTTGATCAGAAATTATTTATTGCTGATTATAAAACTATTTACATGACAGCATCAGCATGGTTTTGATCACAATAACAAACGAACTATATACAGAACAAGTTTTGCAACAATGAAAACAACACAAGCGGTTGCAATTATGAAGTAAAATGTAATGAACAAGAGTTTTCATCTCAACGTAGCTTTATTTTTTTAAACTTTTAATTAAAAACTGGTTAGAGCAGCTGACGGTTTAAAAAAGAAAAAAAAAACTCCGACAGGCGGAGACGCAACGCGAGTCGCATTCTACCAGCACCACGTCTGAACAAACCCCACGTTTATCAAAACTCTACTGGTTAATAAGTAAGTACTTCAAACCGAAATAAAAAACAATCCTGAAGCTGAAGAGACCTAAACGTTAACAGAAAAGACGCGCAAACCTGAGTGACTGAGGGAGAGACAGAGAGAGAGAGCTGCGAACACAGTCAGCAACACAATACATCTATATGTGTGTAAGGGAGGGGCGCTGTGACTAGCCTATCACAGAACGCAGACACAGTCAGCTACCCAATGAGGATTTTTATTCAATCCGAGCACAGATATTGACTCGTATTACTCGTATGATACTCGTACTCGGCGAAAGTGCTTTATCCGTACCGGATACTCGTTTCAGCCGAGTATCCGGCTCATCCCTACAAATTACTCCTGTCACTTTAGGAAAGTGTTCCTGATGTCAGTTTGTTAGGTTTAAAAAAGAAGCCTGCCATCACAATTTGTATATTCCATTGCAACCCCTTCACCATGGTCAAGACTAGATTAATAGCTGTCAAAGGTTATCAGGGACAAGATTGTAGACCGACACAAAGCTGCTTTGGGCTACAGACTGAAGCTTAATGAGAAGGAGACAACTGTTGGTGTGATTATTTGGAAATAGAAGAAATAAAAAATAACTATCAATTGCCCTTGGTCTGAAGCTTCCTGCAATGTTTCCCCAATGGGGTAAAGATGATCATGAGACAGGTTAAAGGTCAGCCCAGAACTACACGGAAGAAGCTTGTTCATGATTTCAAGACTGATGGGATCACAGTTAGCAAGCAAACCATTGGTAACATGCTACGACACAATAGATTGAAATCCTGAAGCACCCGCAAGGTCCTCCTGCTCAAGAAGGCCAGTCTGACTCATCTGAAGTTTGCCTTCAACATCAAAATGATCCAGAAAAGGCTTAGGAGAAGGTGCTGTGGTCAGATGGGGGCAAAACTAACTGACTATGAGAAATACTGACTATGACCCCAAGAACACCGTCTCTTCAGTCAAGCACATTATGTTTTGGGGCTTTTTCTCTGCTATTGGAACAGTATGCCTTCACCAGATTGGGGAGATGAGGGACGGTTCCATTTACTGTTAAATCTTGGACGAGAACCTCCTCACCTCAACAAGAACACTCAAGATGGGTAGTGGATCGGCCTTCAACATGACAGAGACCTAAAACATATCGCTAAGACCACCAAGGAGTGGCTCAAAGAGAAGCACAATGCAATACAAATCAATGTCTAAACCAGTTCTACATTCTTCTACCTATTTCATGCAGTTGAATTAGTACTAAACAAATAAGTTCTAATTCAAGTAATCAGTTAAATTAACAATATAATTGCATTTATGCCACCTACTGGAAATAGAGTGAAACACAGATCAAATAAATGCAAGCGTTTATTTATTTTTAAAGCACAAAAAGCACTTATAAACTGTACACAGCAGTGGTCACCACATTTTAAAGATTTTGAATTAACACCTTGTTCTTTAAAGGGACACAGGACTGCTTGTAAGACCGTTGGTCTGAAAGTGGCCATTGTGAGAATCTGGATTTCGTCCCGTCCTCCACAAATACTTTATCTGTGTTTATTCCAATATTCATCATATGTATTCATTCCTTTATTTTACTATAAACTCTTCAACCGTAGAATATTGTTTAGACAAGGGGACATAAGAAGTTTACATTCTTACAGCTTCTCACGCCGGGAGTTAAACACGGGCTGCTTGGGTGAAACCAGGGGTCCTGACTGCTGGACCATGCCTGAAACCACAGCAAGCGCAATATGGACTGCAACTGTTTCGAAGAGTTTAAGAATCGGAGAAGAGAACCCACATTTTCAATGGAAGTCGGAAAGACTGTCCATTTCTCTGCACGTGTACTAGCAGTGAACAACAGAAAGAAGAACTGCGATTTGAGAAGTATAATCCTCGTTAGTAGGTTGGAGAGTATCTCCGCATGTCACGCGGTTAGACTGAACTGATGGGGAGGCTCCTCCCAGACCGAGCTGAGCTGTACGGGCTTGTGTCGGTGCGTGCCAAGTTCTTCTGCCAAGCCTCCTCAAAAATGATTCCCCGACGAGGAGTTAAGCCTTTTCTTTGCCGCTGTCCAATAGCTTGGATGAGCTGGGTTTAAACAGTCTAAAGAACAGCTGAAGAAGTGCTTGGCGCGGCTCTTTTTGAACAAATTGCAATGCATTTTTCGCCCGATGGAAGGCATTCGCCACCAAAACAGTTCCAAAGCGAGCGGGAAGCAGTTTCTTCAAGCCCCCCCCCAAAAAATTGCCTCGATCCGGATTCGCTGAGGCCACAACACAGAATACTAACCAACCTCATAATCAAGGCGAGCTAACAGACGGCTGCACAGGGCTCGGCCGAAATAAAGTTTGATCTTTCGCCTCTAGAGATACAAATCATCAGGTGAACTAAATGCACCTCAAAGTAGTCAGCAGTATTCGAATCTGCGCGGGGAGACCCCAATGGATTTCTAGTCCATCGCCTTAACCACTCGGCCACGACTACACAAGGTTTTTGTGTCTTCTCGCATTCGTTTCGACGCTGCTGCTGATACTGCTTCTCAGCGAGGCGAAAAGCCAAAGCTGCAAAACCAGGAGGTGGGCGCTAAAGACAGCAACCGTCGCACGAACAAGGACCTCCCCAGTTATTGCACCCTACAACTTCGCCTGACCGTTAGGAAGCACTGACAGACAAGGGCTGAGCGAGGCATCCAGCATGGCTATCTCAGTCGGTAGAGCATGAGACTCTTAATCTCAGGGTCGTGGGTTCGAGCCCCACGTTGGGCGCCAGGGCTTCCCTATTCAGGGGCCCTTTTTAAAGGGGCCCGGTCAGCAGACCTAGTGCTGGGATTTTCTTGAGACAAGTGCAACTTCCTCACTCTTCTGTTTCCAAGGGGGGGTTCTCTGAAAATGAGCATGATGCTCATTTAGTTTTGCCACGCTTTTGCCCTTTAATTCCGAGTAAAAAGTAGCGACGTGTCCAAGCAAAATCCTTGACAACTGTCTCTGTGGCAATTGGTTAGCGCGTTTGGCTGTTAACCGAAAGGATGGTGGTTCAAGCCCACCCAGGGACGAAAGCTTTGTGGCGAGCAGCTGCAGTTTTCTGACCCCAAAATGCTGAGGCCCGCCAGTGGAGCTAACTCAACAGAGTAAAACAATACAGCTTTGCAAACACACTGAAGGAAAACCCGGGCCGCTTGGGTGAAACCAGGAGTCCTGACTGCTGGACCATGCCTGAAACCTCAGCAAGCGCAATACGGACTGCAACTGTTTCCAAGAGATTAAGAATCGAAGCAGCGACCCCACATTTTCAATGCAAGTCGGAAAGACTTTCTATTTCTCTGCACGTGTACTAGCAGTGAACAACAGAAATAAGAACTACGATTTGAGAAGTATAATCCTAGTTAGTACGTTGGACAGTATCTCCGGATGTCCCGCGGTTAGACAGAAATGATGAGGAGGCTCGTCCCAGATCGAGCTGAGCTGTCCGTGCTTGTGTCGGTGCGTGCCAAGTTCTTCTGCCAAGCCTCCTCCAAAATGATTCCCCGACGGGGAGTTAAGCCTTTTCTTTGCCGCTGTCCAATAGCTTGGATGAGCTGGGTTTAAACATTTTAAAGAACAGCTGAAGAAGTGCTTGGCGCGGCTTTTTTTTAACACATTGCAGTGCGTTGTTCGCCCGATGGAAGGCGTTCGCCACCAACACAGTTCCAAAGCGAGCGGGAAAATGAGCTGAAAATGAGCATGACGATCATTTAGTTTGGCCACGCTTTTGCCCTTTAATTCCGAGTAAAAAGTAGCGACGTGTCCAATCAAATTCCTTGACAACCGTCTCTGTGGCAATCGGTTAGCGCGTTTGGCTGTTAACCGAAAGGATGGTGGTTCAAGCCCACCCAGGGACGAATGCTTTGTGGCGAGCAGCTGCAGTTTTTTGACCCCAAAATGCTGAGGCCCGCCAGTGGAGCTAATTCAACAGAGTAAAACAATACAGCTTTGCAAACACACTGAAGGAAAAGAAGCCTTTGGCTTCTAACGCCGGGAGTTAAACCCGGGCCGCTTGGGTGAAACCAGGAGTCCTGACTGCTGGACCATGCCTTACACCTCAGCAAGCGCAATACGGACTGCAACTGTTTCCAAGAGATTAAGAATCGGAGTAGCGACCCCACATTTTCAATGCAAGTCGGAAAGACTTTCCATTTCTCTGCAAGTGTACTAGCAGTGAACAACAGAAAGAAGAACTACGATTTGAGAAGTATAATCCTAGTTAGTAGGTTGGACAGTATCTCCGGATGTCACGCGGTTAGACAGAAATGATGAGGAGGCTCGTCCCAGACCGATCTGAGCTGTCCGGGCTTGTGTCGGTGCGTGCCAAGTTCTTCTGCCAAGCCTCCTCCAAAATGATTCCCCAACGGGGAGTTAAGCCTTTTCTTTGCCGCTGTCCAATAGCTTGGATGAGCTGGGTTTAAACATTCTTAAGAACAGCTGAAGAAGCGCTTGGCGCAGCTCTTTTTGAACAAATTGCAGTGTGTTGTTCGCAAATCAAAATTCGGTTCGAAATTGGAAGACGTTCGCCACCAACACAGTTCCAAAGCGAGCAGGAAGCAGTTTCTTCAAGCCCCCCCAAAAAGTTGCCTCAATCCGGATTCGCTGAGGCCACAACACAGAGTACTAACCAATCACACGATCAAGGCGAGCCAACAGACGGCTGCACAGGGCTAGGCCGAGATGAAGTTTGCTCTGTCGCCTCTAGAGATAGAAATCAGCATCTGGGCAAAATACACCGCAAACGTAGTCGGCAGGATTCGAACCTGCGCAGGGAGACCCCAATGGTTTTCTAGTCCATCGCCTTAACCACTCGGCCAAAAACAGGGTAAAATGGACTGCTACAAGGGGAAAAGAAGGGAAAAGAGAGGGGGAAAGGGGGAGAAGAAAGAAAGAAACAAAATCACTATATTATAATTATTTCAACACTCACAAAGGATTTAAGTAAAGAGTTTGTTTGATTTTTGACTATACAATTTATAATAACAACTTAAAATACTTATCTGACAAACACACCACACACTCTATTCAGGACTTGCACCTGGAATCTTCCACCCAAAGGATGTGGTGTCTTTTCTTCTACAAACACTGCAAATTACAATTTATAATAAAAACTTAACATACTGATCTAACAAACACACCACACACTCATGCCAGGGCTTGCAGCTGGAATCTTCCACCCAAAGGATGGATGTGTTGTTATTACACCACAAGAGTTGTGTCTTCTTTTCTACAAACACTGCAAAATAACACAGCAAGTAAAAACAAAATGTTCACAATACACGTAGCACAATATACATAACTGCAATATATAAAAAGAAATAAAAAAATCAAAGACCTTGTACATCATCCCTCCACTGTGCAATCGAGAGGCCTGAGGCTGGACAATACCACCGGCCCTTCAGCTGAGTGTGGCCAGTTCTCTTACTTTGTACCAGCCCACACTGCTAGGAGATATAGTGATACATATCCTTTGTAAGCCGTTTCCGTGGTGGTTCACCTCTAGCCACCACAAACTTGTCCCTCTACTCAACCCAGGCAGCGCACATGGAGAAGGCAGAAAGCTCCCCAAGAGGATGAGTAGCGAGACAAGCTTGTGGTGGCAGATTATCAGGCACCTGGAACTGAGGAGGTGGCCAGAAAGGAGTTTGGAATTGGGGAGGGGTCTGGAATCGGGGATTGGGCATAAATTGGTTAGAATAAGGCACTGGCAGATCTGGTGGGTAGCTGGGAAAGGGTGGGTAGATGGGAAAAGGTAGGTAGCTGGGAAAGGTCGGGGAATACCCAGGGGGGAATACAAAGTGTGGTGGGAATATGGGACATCCTGAGTGAGATACAGGAGGAGGGGTGGGCAGTGGGCACATATTGGAGACACGCTTACGAATAAAGGCCTCTCCCTCCTGATTTGCTGGCTCCTCAAATACCATGGCCTCATGCCCATGCAGTGCAGACGCATCTGGAAATGTGCGTGCTTCAGGAACTGACTCCTTTGCCAAATATTATTGTTTGGGCAGTTCAGTACCCTGCAGCAGCAGTCTCTGTCCACACGTTTCTGTCTTCTTAGTAGCCTGCAAGATAAATTGTATGTTTATTTGCAAATGCCTAAGTTATGCCATTAATACAGCGACATCTACTGATGGACACAATGCAAAGTTTTGACATGAACATGTCAGCTGAAGATAATGAGGAAATTACATTGCTTCCACTGCCAGGTGCATTCCAAACATCTACATAATGGCACACAAGTGACCTATTCACTCCAAAGTCAAAATTCCATGGCTCTGCCCTTTGAAGGTAGTGGGGCATAAGAATGATGACTATATTTGGAATGTTGCCTGTGACGGTTCGGTACGAATTCATGTACCTTAACACCCCTAACTGTGATTGTATAAAAGTACTGCATAAAAGAAAACAACACGAGGATACAGTGGTTGTGTTTATTGGGACCAGAACCAGGTTAGTCTGTCCTAGAACCGCTCTGCTGTCCTCCAGAACCTGTTTTAAGCGGCTGTACACCACCAAAATAGATTGTGGTATTGGCAGAGTCTTACCCTGTGTATCCCTGGGCCTGTTCCGTGCTTGCTGACACACTTTTAAAAGCCGTAGGCAAGCACATTCACATACCCTGTGCACTTCAGGGCTCTGAGCTGCCTGACCATGAGTCATGAACAGTCTATGGAAAAGAGGGATGATATAATCTAGACTGTATACTGGGTTAAAACTAGTTAAGATCCAAATAGTCAAATTACCTCTCTAAGGCGTGCTGTCCTGGAGCAGAGCCACTCCGCTTCCTGAACGCTCTCCAAGATTCTGGCAAAGATTTCTTCTTAACTCTTTGGCAATATTTTGATGGCATCTTGTCCATGGCATCCAGAGCTATGTACAGCTGGACTATGTTGGCCTCCTCTTGTGATGATATGGCAGTGATCGTTCTGTTTAGGCCAACCAGGTAGGCTGCCAGGGCATCAACTGCCTCCCATCCAATGACACCTCTGGAATCACGCTGTTTACTCTGAAAATTGAGAAAAAATTCAACCACAATCCAATAAATATATACAGTGTTGTAGTAGTTTTTTTTTTATACATTGTACATTCATCTATTTTAATTTACAAACAGTTGAAAACAGGTGTTTTGAAACCAGAGTCCTGCACGGGTTCGGGTACCCGCGAGTACCCGACGGGTGACGCGCAAATTTGGCTGAAACGGGTGAAAAATATATAACTGTGTTGGATACGGGTGCGGGTCGGTTCGGACACGGGGGAAACACGGGTCTAAACACTGGTTCAAAACAGTCACATGCAAATGTAAAAATAAATGCATATTTTTAGGAACACTTCTACAAAACTATGCCTGTATTTCAAGTTGGTAAAATATTTTTTTTGTTTATTTGAGCCCGCGCTCTCCCAGGAGTCTCTAGGCGCCTTCGCTCCGTGTCCTGATTATATTGCCTGCTATATTTACGTCCTAAGGGAGATGATTAACAATAAAATGAGGTTTATTAACCAGATAACAAAAAATACAGCATGCTTGGAGACAAAGTCCCACAACATATATAGTATGTCACGACGGTCTATCTTCTGGGAGGGAGGGGGATCCTTCCTTGTTTCCACCAATGGCTGATCTCTTC
This sequence comes from Triplophysa dalaica, assembly GCF_015846415.1. NCBI lineage: Eukaryota > Metazoa > Chordata > Actinopteri > Cypriniformes > Nemacheilidae > Triplophysa > Triplophysa dalaica. Next base: position 17,616,323 of record NC_079546.1, on the reverse strand, counting down.
TTTGTCTTCTTCAGTTTCTGTAAAACAACAGAAAAACAACATACCACATCCCCATTCTTAGAATTAATACACCAGTTAGCCCATCACTCCTTTCAGCCTGAGGGCCTCTCCATTCTTGCTGTTAATAGATAAGGTTTTGGTCAGCTGACATAGGCAAGATCAGCTTGAGGCATTGAGGCATGACCGCCTGAGATCGCCTGATCTCGCTTCCTCTTTTCACCCCCACCTCCTTGCAAAGAGCAGATTAGTATTGAAAATAGCTTTTAAGCAATTCATAGCAAGAGATGTATGATTATAATTTCAATGCACCTATCAAGAGTAAATGATTATTAATAAAACATCACTCAATATAACATAATAACATGATTATAAGGGTTATATTTCCCACAGTAACGAATATGGAATCGCTACTGGTCTTTGAGAATGAGGATCAGATGTAATGGAGTAAGGAAGATGAGGTGTGATCAATTCAGTGTTATGGTTCTGGTATCCTTCTTGTCTCCCTCTACTGGTTTCACTCTTCTCAGCTGTTTCTAGTTTGCTATCAGCATTTGTTAATTTTCTCACACCTGTTCTCCTTTCCCTCTGATTGTGTTTGCAACTTCTAGCTGCCCATTTTCCTGCTTCGTTGCCGGATTATTTCCTAGAGTCATCTATGCAGAGTCTTTCTCGTCGGTCTATGTTCCTGTCTAGTTGGAGTTCTGTCTGGATCCGGTCTGTACTATTTTTTACCCTGTGTTTGCTGATCATCGGGTTGTTTTGTACTCTGTCCAGTTAACCTGCTGATGTCTGCCAGCCTGAGTTATCCACCTGCCAGCCGTGTGTTGTCTCCCCCTGAGAGACTAAGGCTTCACGTCGCCAGACCTTTTCCGTTTGCTGAGTTTTTGTCATGTGGATATTTTTATAAGCCTTATTGTGTTGATAGAGTAAGGAAAAACCTCTACCATCTCAAAAGTGCCATCTGCCTAAAGTGCCATCTCAAATTTTCTTTTTTACTTTACAGAAATAGCAATGAATAGGTTTTTTTCATTACCATTCATGTGAAAAAGCTCAACATTAAGATAGGAGGCTGAAAAAAATTCTAATTTTAAAAGAAAATGTGAGATGGTGCTTTAACTGTTCTTCTAAAACAATGAATCTCCACCATCCTGTCTGCTCATGGGGAGCTAAAGAGTGAGTGAGACAAGCAAGCTGTGTGAAAAAGTTCTCCGGTGATGGTTCAACAATGGGTTATTTCGAAAAAACACTAATAAATACACGGAAACCTTTGGACAACCTTAATGTTTGAAGACGTGCACTCAGAGAAAGCATCCCGCTTGACCCATGATGTGACATAGTTCTGTATTGTAAACAAAACATATTAAAAAATGCTGATTTTCTTTTTAAAAATAATCCTGTGCGTTTTTACAAAACATACTTAAAATATATTCAATTCAAGTTTCAATTCAAGTTTATTTATATAGCGCTTTTCACAATGTGTATTGTTTCAAAGCAGCTTTACAGGGGCAAACAGGAAAAACAGAAAAGTTAAAACACAGCACAGTGCATGGTATTTATACAACGAGTAAGTTCATTCTAATAAATAACATCTAATTTCTAAATAAATAAATAAATGAATGAATGCAGTCTCCCGGTGAGCAGGCCAACACTGCCCTGCTGTGGCGAGGAACCCAAACTCCAATGATTGATTAATGGAGAAAAAAACCTCGGGAGAAACCAGGCTCAACCGGGAGGGCCAGATCCCCTCTGACGTGTCATAGCTGCACTCAGACTGCTGACGTGTGGTTTAGGTTTAGCATTTAATACCAAATATTGTAACTTCAGCATTAATAAGACAAATAGTCCGTCTTTGCTCTTGGTTGGGGATGTAGTGGTCTGAGCTGGGATGGTCCGATGGTCATATTTCTCTTGGCAGCTGGTGGAATTGCCTTAGATGGAGCTGGGATGGTCAGTCAGTCTGCAGCTGTATCTGGTGTAATCTCAAATTGGGGATGGGCATCTGTCGGTCGGCTGGACATGGTGGAACTTCTTCCTACCTCGGGATGGGCATCCCGAGGCAGAGGCTGAAAGAGAATAAAGAGAATAATTAGCGTAGCTGCTGTTCATTAACTATGCATTAAGTGAAAGCTTGGCTGAAAAGATGTGTCTTTAATCTAGATTTAAATTGGGAGAGTGTGTCTGACCCTCGAATAGTATCAGGAAGGCTATTCCAGAGTTTAGGTGCTACGTATGAGAAAGCTCGTCCACCTTTGGTGGATTTTGTTATTCTAGGTGTTGTCAAAAGTCCTAAGTTTTGAGATCTCAGCGAGCGTGATGGGTTGTAACGTGATAAAAGCTCGGTTAAGTAAGTAGGTGCTAAACCGTTCAGGTCTTTGCAAGTAATTAAAATAATTTTAAAATCAATGCGATACTTAATGGGTAGCCAGTGAAGCGATGATAAAACTGGGGTTATGTGATCGTATTTTCTTGACCTAGTAAGAACTCTGGCAGCTGCATTCTGAACTAACTGTAGTTTGTTTATCGATGATACAGGACAACCACTAAGTAGAGCATTACAATAGTCAAGCCGTGAGGTCACAAATGCATGAATAAGCTTTTCTGCGTCTGCAACACATAAACTATTTCGTAATTTGGCAACATTTCTAAGGTGGAAGAAGGCTGTTTTTGTGATATTTGAGATGTGATTTTTAAATGACAGGTTGCCGTCTAATATAACGCCTAGGTCTTTAACTGTATTTGTTGGAGTAACAGTGCAGCTTTCAATTTGCAGGCTGTAATCGGAGATATTCGGTTTACTTGATTTTGGTGCTATAAGTAATATTTCTGTTTTGCTAGAGTTTAAAAGGAGGAAATTACTAGTCATCCAATGTTTTATGTCCTCGATGCACTCTGCCAGTTTGGATAGCTTAAAGGAATCATCTGGTCTTGATGAGATATATAGCTGAGTATCATCTGCATAACAGTGGAAGCTAATTCCATGTTTTCTAATAATGTTGCCGAGGGGCAGCATGTATATGGAGAAAAGCAAGGGTCCTAAAACCGATCCCTGAGGTAATCCATAATTGACTTGCGTAAGATTTGAAGATTTCCCATTTAAATGGACGTATTGATATCGGTCTGTTAAGTAAGATCTGAACCATTGCAGTGCCTGTCCCTGAATACCGATATAATGGTGTAAACGATCTAGTAGTATTTTATGGTCTACAGTATCGAAAGCAGCACTAAGGTCAAGCAGGACTAATAGTGAGATGTTACCTTTATCTGATGCAATAAGAAGGTCATTTGTAATTCTAACGAGCGCAGTTTCAGTGCTGTGATGCGGTCTAAAGCCAGATTGAAACTTTTCGTGCATGTCATTATTTTGTAGGAAGGTACACAGTTGAGTTGACACTACTTTTTCTAGTATTTTAGACAAGTACGGGAGATTTGAAATCGGTCTATAGCTTCCAAGTTCATTTGGGTCTAAGTTTGGTTTTTTGATAAGAGGCTTAATTAAAGCCAGTTTAAAGGGTCCTGGGACATGTCCTAGATTAATAGACGAGTTGATTATGTTACAAATGGGATCAATTACAGCAGGTAGTAACTCTTTTAATAAAGTAGTCGGAATGGGGTCTAATAAGCATGTCGTCGGTTTGGATGTTGCAATAATTTTAATTAAATCTTCCTGATTTATAGGAGAAAAACACTCTAGCTTTTCTTTTCTGGGTGACGGTTGAAACTAATTCTTCCGACAAACTTGGAGGTTTGGTTTTAGCTATGTTGTCTCGTATTATTTCGAGTTACGGAAGTGCTCGGCTTTTGCTGCTTTTAGTGCCTTTTTGTAACAGCTTGCACTCTCTTTCCATGCAATTTTAAAGATCTCTAATTGGGTTTGTTTCCATTTTCGCTCCAGTTTACGCGTTTCTCTTTTTAGGGCACGAGTGGTCTTATTATACCATGGTGCTATGTTCTTTTCATTTATCCTTTTTGACTTCATAGGTGCGACCGCTTCTAATGTATTAGAGAAAATAGTGCCCATGTTGCTGGTCATGTCATCGAGCAATTTTATATTCGTTGGAAAGGTTATTAGAGAAGTCAGATCTGGCAAGTTCTTTACGAAACTATCTTTAGTAGTTGAGGTGATTGTTCTACCTTGTCGATAACGAGATATACAACTGATTTCTGCAGTGCGCAGTGTACATGTTATAAGATGGTGATCGGAAACATCGTCGCTTTGAGGTATAATATCGATATTGGTTAGATCGGCTCCGTGAGATATAATCAAGTCTAGGGTATGATTAAGGCCATGAGTAGGTCTATTGATGTATTGTGTTACACCACAAGAGTCTAGTAGTTCTTTAAACGCCACAGCTAATGGATCGTTAGCACTGTCTACGTGGATATTAAAATCTCCAACAATCAGTACTTTATCGACGTTAACCAATAGATCCGATAAGAAGTCTGCGAACTCTATCAGAAAATTAGAGTAAGGCCCAGGGGGTCTATACACAGTAACCAATGTAAGAGAGACCAATGATTTTTTACTTTTGTTTGGAACTGTTATGTTCAACGCAAGCATTTCAAATGATTTAAATGTATGCATTGTTCTCCGAGTAACGGTAAGAAAGTCTCTAAAGATTGTTGCGACACCACCACCTCGACCAACCGGACGTGGCTCATGAATATAACCGTAGCTTGGAGGTGTAGACTCATTTAGACCAAAATAATCATTTGGCTTAAGCCAGGTTTCAGTGAGGCAAAGTATATCAAAACTGTTGTCTGTGATCATTTCATTTACAATAACTGCTTTTGGATTTAGTGATCTAATATTAAGTAGCCCAAACTTTAGGCGTTGGTTTTGCTCATTAAATATATTGTCTTTTGGTTTAATCATGATAAGATTTTTTCTCTGACTTTTAAATAAATTATTATTTGGTTGTATTATTCGGGGGACAGACACAGTCTCTATGCATTTGAAAGCAGTAACATTCTTAACAGTTGGGTGAGAAGAACACAGACTGTAGTTAAAATTTGTACTTACTAGTCAAATGGTGCGTAGCGTCTTTGAGATGTTGTCAGACAGAATTTCCGCTCCAATGCTGCTGGGGTGCAGCCCGTCGGGGCGGAAAAGCCTAGGTCGCTCCCAGAACAGATCAAAATTATTTACAAAGAGCAGCTTCTGTTCAATACACCATGACATTAACCAATTATTAAGCATATATAGTCTACTGAACTTTTCGTTCCCTCGTCGGTAAGTTGGAAGCGGCCCTGATACGATGATCCTCGCCGTGGGCGATGCGTTGCGAACAGTATCGACCAGACTCCTGAAGTCCCTCTTCAGGATCTCCGACTGCCGCATTCTCACATCATTCACCCCCGCGTGCAGAACTACGGCTCCTACTCTTGCATCCTCCTTCAGAATCGCAGTTACCTGCGCAGACACATCGAGAACACGGGCACCAGGAAAACAGTGAGTGCGCACCTTACCTTCATTGAAGGAGGCGCGTACGTTCCGGACGATTGAGTCTCCGATGACCACAGCGTTGGATTTTGTCTCGCAGAGGGCGGCAAAGCGATTTCTCGTAGAAATCTCGAAGACCGGTCGCGGCGGTGGGGGAGAGGTCATCGCTCCGGTCCTGGATTTCGCCTTCCGCCGTGTGTGTGCAGGTGCAGGAGTGCAGTTCATTTCGGCTCGTCGTGATCTTGCAGCCTGGGCTCTGTGCATAGAAACACACGGAGTAGAAGTGATAGGAGTATTACAATCACGTCGAACACTTACCGCAGCTTTGCGAGCGTCAGCCCGGGATGTTTCCATCGCCGTTTTACGTTCTCGCAGACGTGTTTGCCTCTCGAGTAGATCGTGGATCTGCTTCTCCAATACTTCCAGTTCTGACTGAAGTGCGAAGAAAGATTCATCATCTGCACTCAAAGGTAACGTTAAACACATATCTGAATCATTAGCCATTAGTGGTGTCATAATGAGAACAGTGAGTTAAGCAGTAAAGGCAATATTCACAAACTAAAGGCTGGGAATGCTAACAGCCTGAGTGCTAATAGCGAATGATCGTATAAAACAAATCTATCTGTGCGTTATATGACGATATTTGGTATGGGATACACTTAAGGATAGGTTTAACCCTCTGTGAGTTATCAATTTACAATATAAATATTAAGAAATAACAGGAATAAACGATATATTTAGAAAAGTTTGACGGAGCTCTGTCTCAAGTTCCACTGGTGTGTAAAATTTGTTAATTCTTTATTAATTCTTGGAATGTAAACATAATGTAAAGCCCATGTGTGCATTTCATTGTCTACATCCACAATGCCTTCACTCTCAAGAAAATTGAAAAGGTCATAGTACACATTTGACACCCCACTCCACAGATCAACCCAAAGCCTCTCGATCCTCTGATTGTGTGTACTTCTTCCTCTAAGAGCACTACCTCGGTCCGTGCCTCTGAACAAGTTCATAAACAACCACACAACATTGTTCTCTCCTCCATGGTCAGTCCTCACTCTGGAAGGGATTCCATATTTGGAAACAGCATCCAAGAAACAATCCATAACAGTGCTGCTCCGATTGTTGTTGGAAGCACGGAGAAAGGTGATGAGCCGACTGTAGCCATCAATGGCACCATGTATTACTATTCTCCATCTGAATAAACACACAAACATAATGAAACAACATAAACATAACAATTGCTTTTCTGAAAAGTAATGACTGCTATTAAAAAATATCAAACGAAGTCTGTACAGCCAACCACTTTAAATACCATATTTGCATTTATAAACTGCTCAAAAATTGCATGTTTATACTCATAAAATGTATTAACTTAAAATGTTATAATTTAGTAATGGATGTTAGAGTGAGCATAAATTAAGAATTCAAAAAATACCTGATTAGTTTGTGGTTTCCAGATGCCATAAAGAATTAGGTCTTGCAACACGGTAGGACCTTCTGCGTAGTCTCTGAGACATTGCTCGGAGTGCTGCAGCCCTTGGGTTGACCCGATGCATACTGCTCCTCACTCTGCACCTCTGCACACGAATTCCCTCTGCCTTCAGTTGTGAACGAACAGCCTCTGGTCCAAGTTGGTCATTTCCAGCAACTAAGTCTCTAATCTTTTCATCCAAGTCTACATCAGATATGTCCGAGTATGAAGCAAACTGGAACAGATGGAAGTGCCTGGAACAGCAAATACATTTTAAAAAGGAATAAAATAATTAAAACCTTCTATTTTTCCCAAAATTTATTATTCTAATATCAGTAACATTAACAAATGACATTGTATTCTCCATAGAGCAGGTTACATCATGGGATGAGGGCTAACAACTTTATTACTGTAGCATTCTGTTAGTTTTCACTAGTTTGAGTTTTGCTGGGGTTTTTTATAAAATCGTACATAATATGAAAATAACTTTCTGTGAAGATACAAACTGGATATCTTAATATTGACTAAGACCATGGAAAAAGATTATTAGGTGAAATTAAAATTTGATGCTTGTTATCTCAGAATTAGATTTTCAGACTTTTGCCTGGATTTCACGGTCATAAATATGTCCCCATCCAGAGATTCTGTATTGAATCTCTGCCTTTCCACTGTGAAATGTCCACTTAACATATTTTCGGTGGTACATTAATTAAGCCATCATACATGACAAATCAACCAGTGGATAGGGTATTTCTACCTCTTTCTTGCATCAATAATCAAATTGATCAAAATGTGTGTGGTTATTGAACATATTGATTATATGATACAACTACAACTTACCTTAAACGCCGGTTGACTGTGGATAGGGAGACGTGTAAAATATCAGCAATCTGTGCTGCAGTGAAGCCACATGACAACATAAATGGCATCTGTTCCCGAGTAATGAGATAAGATGGTGCACCCCTGGATCCACTACTTATCAGTGGTGGTTGATATCCTCTAGTGTCTTCACAAAAATATAATATAATTAGGGGTGTCACGATTTCGATTTTAAATCGAAATCGATCGAAATTAAGTCACAGTCTCAAACTTCGAATTAAAAAATGGACTTGTCGATGCTGCAACGCCCCCATGTTGCGTCTGGTTACTTGCCAAGCGGAAAAAAACACATGTGTTGAAGTGCTGCGAGTCAACCTCCTCTAACAGCCACTCAAAAGATAGCATGGCAACTGCATATGCAGGAGACCAATCGACAGAACTCGAATCCCCTCCTCTTTCACTGAAGTCTTTGGTGTGGAAGTATTTTGGATTTCCAGTGAGTTATGTTGACAACGTTTGCGTTGTCAACAAAAAAACAACAGTTTGCAAGCTGTGCTATGTGCGTGTACCATATTCTCTCATTGGCAGCACGACTAACATGGCAGGGCATCTCCGCAGGCACCACAGAAACATAGATTTATCTGTTAAACCAACAACTACACAAACTACTTTTCCGTCTTCATTTGGAATTAAACTTCCAAGCAACTCAATTCGTGCAAATGCAATTACGAGTGCGGTAGGAGTATTCATAGCCGCGGACATGTGACCTTATTCGGTGGTGGAAAACTCCGGTTTTAGGCATTTAATTAGCGTGCTAGAGCCACGCTACGAAATCCCAAGTAGAACGCATCTCACAGCTACGGTGATTCCCTCCATGTACAATAATGTAAAAGAGAAAGTTATTGAAGGTCTGAGCAGCGCACATTTAGTTGCCTTGACTACAGATTGCTGGACATCCAGAGCAACAAAGAGCTTCATGACTGTCACAGCACATTACATTAATGATGACTGGGAAATTCAAAATCCAGTCCTTCAAACTCGCCCCATATATGAAGCACACACAAGTGAACATTTAGCAGAAGTGCTGAGGGAAGTGGTAGTGGAATGGAAGTTGGACAGACAAAATTCAACCATCCCTGTGACAACAATGCTAAGAACATTGTCAATGCCTCAAATGCAGCAGGATTGTCACCACACATTGGATGTTTAGCCCACACTGTGAATCTGGCCTCCCAGAAGGGGTTGGGAGTAAACCAGATTTCCTGTCTTTTGGGCAGAGTCAGGAGGGTGGTCACTTTTTTCCACAGAAGTACCACTGCAGCAGCCATCTTAAAGTCAAAACAAGACATGGTTCAGCTTCCTCCTCACAAGCTGGTTCAAGATGTCATTACAAGGTGGAACTCCAGCTATGACATGATCACACGCTATTTAGAGCAACAAGCTGCCGTATAATCTGCAGTTGCAGAAAAAGACATAAAAAAAATGCCAAAGACCTTATCACCCTCTCTGATCAAGATGTGACTGTTCTGGAAGATGTATGTCAGGTACTGAAGCCCCTGAAAACAGTCACAACCTTGATGAGTTCCGAACAGCAGCCTACTGTGTCTATGATCATGTCCCCACAACACACCATCCTGACATCTATGAAACACAGTGACACAGATTCAACAATTGTAAAGGATGTTAAATCTGCTATAGAGGCAAACTTTGAAGAGAGGTATTCAGACCCAAGACTTCAACAGTTCCTGAATGAGAGCACTGCCTTGGATCCTAGGTTGAAGACTTTACCCCACCTGGATGACAAATCTCGGAATGAGATCTTTAATTGTCTAGAGGAGAAAATTTAGCAAGAGCACCCCACACAGGTATGTGATGCATTTAGTCTAATGTGATGAAATAACCATCTTATTCTGTAAAGTAGTTTTTTTTCCTTCACATTCATAATATTTCAGGAATAGGACTAATCACAATATGCTTTCTGCTTCTTGTTGTCACACTTAAATATAATTTCTGCCTGTTCATTACCTTAAACAACTGTGTTTTTTGTGACTATTTCAGTCTCATGCCTCAGGAGAAGGGTCCAGCCAAAACCCTGCAGAGGATCAAGAAACTGTAGCAACCAGCAGAGGCAGCCCCCCAGCAAAGAGAACATACTCAGTGAACTGTTTGGTGATTTTTTCAGCACAGCCTCCACTGCATCATCGTCAGCAACCAAACCATGGCCTGATGTTGTGATACAAGATGTTGTATACAAAATGGCTAAAGTAATTTCTGTGGATTCAAATCCACTGAAATGGTGGAAAGATAATGAGCACCAGTACCCACATTTGTCCAAGCTTGCCAAACGTTATCTTGCTGTACAAGCAACAAGTGTGGCAAGTGAGAGAGTGTTCTCAACAGCAGGGGACATTGTGACAGCTCAAAGAGCAGCCCTCTCTCCAGAGAATGTGGACATTCTCATTTTCTTAAAGAAGAACAAGAAAATATAAAAAAAATCACAGTTGTCGTCTGCCGATAGAAATGTAAATAGTTAATATTTTAGTAATAAGCAGTTCTCTTTCCATATTCCTCTTTAAGAAGAACTTAAAACTGCAAAATTGTTACAGTTGTCTTGTGTTGTTCTATTATAAAAAATGTTAATGTTTTTGACAACTCAAAGAGCAGCTCTAAACAACATATCCATCTTTAGGAAGAACATGAAAGAATGAAAAAATACAGTCATCATTCTCAGGGGATAAAAAGTAGTTATCAGTGTGGTATATGTTCATCTGTTCGGAAATAGTTTAAGACACTTAATTGTTCAGAGACTATGGACATGTCTGTTTTATTGTTTTTGTTTGTTTTGTTGTGAACTTGAATGTCATCTTTTGTGAAGAAGACTGCACTTACAAAAAGGAAACTGGATGGCAGTTTATTTTAAGTTTTCAATTGACTAAAGATATAAGTTATTGTTACATTATGTTGTTAATAAAAGTTTTAAATTTGACAATGTAGTGTGGTACATTGCAAACAAAGGTCAGATAGTATACTGCATAAAAGTCTAGTTTGAAAAATGACAATCTGTGCTTTAAAAAGAATAAATGTAAAAATCGAGAATCGAATCGAACCCTGACCTTAGAATCGAACATGCAATCGAATCGAGGATTTGGAGAATCGTGATACCCCTAAATATAATGCATTGTTTAAACTCTTGATTACATTGAATTTAAATGTATTCTCCCTATTATTTGCATGTCAGTGTGAGATTCAAAACTTAGCATCATTACATACTAAATTATTATAGGAAGTGTCCAATTAATGGACATCAAAGTTAGAAATATTTCTAATTAGTTTAAAGGAATTCAAACAGATTGATGGCACTTACCTTCCTGTGCACTATATTCAGAAGATTGAATCTCCTGAATGCAATCTGATACTTCATGAATTATTTCTTCTGCTGCCTGAACATTTAAAAGCCTCCCTTTTGCCCATTCAAAGCTCCTCACCATGCTTTTAAGTCTGCAAATTAAAAAGTAGAGAGTAAGCTTTGTGGTTTTATAGCTACCCACTGCCTTGCCCCACACTCAGGGCTGGAAATGTGAGGACAATATAGTGATTTATTTTCATCCATGAAAAAGCTATGCCCTACACAAACCGTACACATTTTTTACACAGGAATATACAAATATATATGTTTATATCCTGCCCGTGCAGTGTTACTGGACATTTCCACAATTGTGTATACATCCCAATCTCAATTTATTTATAAACAATCACATTGTATAGTGCTGTACAGTGTTATAAATACATATAAAATAAGAACAACAACATACAACAACAACAAAAATCACATTTCATTAGATGTAAAAATATATACGTTTTTAACTTTACTTTAAAAGTGTTTAAAGTTTGTGCATACTTATAAATGGACAGTTTTTGTCAGCTGAAAACTAGTGATATTATGTGTGTGATTAATAATCATTTGTATTATGATTTAAAAATGATCGAAACAATGTAGACAACATTTAGGAAAGTAGATTAAGAACCTGGTTCAGGTAACGTTAGGCTCCAAAGAGAAAAAGATTCCATCCATACTATAGCGTCAGAACTTCAAGTGACCGTTCTCGAAAGGGAACTGACTGACTGGTCACAAGTTTTGAAAAAAGTTGGTAATAGTGTTTGTGAAATTGTTAAAATATAGATTTCATGTTTTCTTTTATCTTCAGTTAATTCAATTAAAAGTTGTGGCTGAGGTCAGTGGTTGGGTTGCATTTCATTTCTTGTTATCACATCATTTTCTAATTAATTGCAACATTCAGTGTTACATTTAGCACCCTTAAGTAGTATGCACACTAGGCAGTGTTCACTTCATCTACATGTCGGATTCAGCTGTTATTCATGTTTTCTTCAGTGATTGTGTTTGTTAACAGCAGGTGTTCATCATTATTGAATCAATCATCACTTCATTATCTATATTCTATATTATTAAAATATTCTGTAAGGGGGCAGATGAATGGAGTTAACATTGACGAATTAACTTTTTTTTTTTACAGGGATACCTGTAGAGGAAGGCAATACATTTAGAATTTAAAATTATTTTATGAAACATTGGCCCGGTTTCATAGACAAGGCTTAGCCTAGGCCAGGACTATGCCTAATAGTTAATTTAGGCTATTTAAGTCGCTTTTATTAAAATGTCTTAGAAAAAAACATTACTGATTTTCTTCTTGAGACAAACAATGACATTGATGTATTTTAAGATATGTCAGGGCAAGTTATTTATGTTTGACACAGCTCAAAATTAATTTGAGTCTGGGACTAGTCTATGAAACCAGGGCATTATTGCTGACAAAATAAAATACTTTATTAACTAACATTTTCTGAAGAAATATCACCTCTGTGATTCAGAAGTTTCCAAAATTCAGAATGTGTTGGGAATAGCTCCACGTTTCTTCCTGCTTTATTTTTTCAAATGAAATGCATTGTTTGATACTCTGCATTTGTTCATATGGATCTCTTGTTATAAATGATCAATGTTTCATAATAAAGGACATTTATTGCAATTAAAGTGGTCTAGGACCCCCAATACACATTTGAACATTGTTTTGTGAAAGCATTCACATATATCAGACATGCATAAGAATACAAATGCACAGATTTATTGCTGTATTGCACATGCAAAGTTTTTTTATTGAGCTTTCATACAGAATTGCACTTATTGCTAATTTACTTAACAAAGTTAATTTAGTTTACTAAAATTAAAAGTTTGACGACGTTCATAGAAATCAAATAAATATGGACCTAGTAATGATTGGAAAAACTTTTGAAAGTTGAATTAAATTAAAATGTTGCCTCAATAAGTTAAATAACTTTAAGCACTGGAATTATAAGAATGAACAAAAATGAAAATAAAACTGCACTAAAAATGTATTAATACACAACATAAAAATAAGCCAATAAATTATAAAATGACAAAAACATATACTAAAATCGTAAAACTTCAACTAAAATTAACACAAAAACAAAAGTAAAAAAATAAAAGCTCATTTAAAATATTAATACAACTAAATAAAATTAAATTCAAAATAGTAACTCTAAATTACTGTGCTTAATAAAAATCTAACAAAATCATTTAACATAGCTTTAAATGTTTCATAGTTACATTAACCGTTTATGATTTCCATTATAAGTATAAATGATATATTCGTTCGCTAAGACATTTTCTGATTAATTTAGTAAGTAACAATAGATGCTGAAATTACAAAACCCACACCAGCATAGGCTTACTTCTTTTGAATATATTGAAGCAGTGTAAATATTACAACTTGAATATACATATAGAATGCATAGCTGTTAAACATGTAAAATAATTGATTTATTTGTTTTGCATTTAACTGTGTTGAATCAATATCACTTTTGTTCCCGCAGTTAATGAAGATTTTTACAAACCAGCATTACTGTGATCAGGGTTTGCTTTAGTTGGGCTCCTGATTCTTGTATTTAAGAACCTACAATGGAAACAGAAACTGTTGCTGTAGTTTAGTCACTCACAACTACCAGAATCGTATCAAGGTGTCATTTCAGTGATGTTTACATCTATTTTGTAGAGAATTCCTCGCCTTAATTGTGGGTCCAAAAGGGTAATGATTCAACATACTTAACATTGACCATTGATTAATAATTTCATGTTACTTGTTTCCTTTCAGTTTAATCTCTTTACAGATGTATTACTGTTACATGTCGAAAGGAAACCCTGAACACCTTCTCTGTTTGAGATTTATTTCTTCAGGTTTTTGTGTGAAAACATTTCCATCAGGCTGTTGTCTCCATGTCAATCCTGTGTAATCTATCCCACGATCCTCCAGTTTCTGCTTTACCTGAAGACCAGAGTCAATTCTTCATTACTTCTGGTTTACACTCACACTCTGCCTGGATTAATAACACTTTTTAAAGTGCTTTTTAATAACAACTTTTTCAGGAGTTCTAGAACACAGTTTAATGCTCACCCACTGTAAAATGGTCTCCATCACTGCGGGGTCATTTACATCTAAACCACACTTCACCTCCAATCTGACAATCTGCTGCGTTGATTCTGGGAAAACACTGCCTGATGCTGCAAGAACATTAGTTGAATCTGGAAAAAAATAAATCCCATTGCCATTAATAGTTTTTATTAACTACTATTTATTAAATTTGAGAGGCTAAGAATCACTTGAAACCTACTGTGCATGCAGATGAAGGGAAGGACATCTGAGCAGAGCCCATCATCTATCAGACCATCAGGACCTGCTGCGCCACAAGGTCGATTCATCCCAGTCATGTCAGGTTGATACGTATTCCAGTTAATTGGATAAGCGGTGACGTTTGTTCCATCAGACCACTTCCAAGAGTCTCTGAAAAGACCAATCCATACATAGTCATTAGATGGAACAGGTACATTCAGCACATCGTTGTCAGCTAGAGTCTGAATGATGGCCAGGTCGGTGTAGTGTTGTCTGCAGTAGGCCAGAGCATCATGCCAGGTCCTCTCCAGATCTGTGATCAAAATAAACCTGCTGGTTCCTGTTTGATTTTCTGTAACAAGATTACATTGAAATAAGAGTTTTGAATGAATAATGAATGACCTTAACCCCCAAACAGAACAACTTTCATAAAGTGCTGAGCTCGAATAGGTTGATAAGCTAAGGTAAGAACTGTTGCTTGTGTACACCAGTGTTTTTCAACACTGTTGATTTTGGCATCAACCAGTACACATTTGGACATCTCCCAATTCAAACACAACTGATCCAATATATAAGCTCCAGGAACTGAAGTGGGTGTATCAGCAAGGGAAGGGATAATGTGAGTTTGGTGAAATGTCAACACATGTTTAAAAGTAGTAGGACGACCAAAAGGTAAAAAAGTATCTAAATTAATTCAATTTAACTCCTTGATTCAAGTGACAATTTTTAAAGGTTGTTTAAATAATTATATTGGGAAACGAAAAATTGAAGAATGAGGATTATTATTGACAAGTGATTCTTAGCATAGCAAAATGCAACAAGTCATTGTTGAAATTCATCCAGATAAATATTCATTATAGTTAAATCCCACCAAATGAAGACATTTCAAACAGACGTCTTTTCTGCATTGTCCATGACATAATCTAATTCTACAGGATGTGGATAAAGCAGTGATATTACAATTTTTAAGATATAACCTTGTTTGTAGGGAAGTGTTCAAAACATGATTAAAAATACATCCTTGACTCAAATTATTCACATTATTGACATGTGCAATTATATTTTCTTACCATCGTAGCAAAAAAAGTAGAACTCAAAATCGCACGCCAAATCATTCCAGTCGCCATTATAATATGCTACACATTCCTGTCGCCCATTACTGTTGTTTGGATCTTCAGAATAAAAGTTTGCAAATGTCACAGGTTCATCTCGATAAGTCCATCTCCAACTATTAATATCATTGTATACCCCAGTCCACACTGACATCAATGCCGGTTGAAGTGCTGTTTGGAGATTTGTCAAGTCTTCATTGCTTTGAACAGTGGCCAGGTCAATGTAATTCTGTCTACAGTAAGCTTGTGAATCGTCCCAGGTCTTCTGCTCCTGGATTAGAATATACTGATGTGGGAGGCTCTGGGTAATCGGACAAAGCCCTGTTGAAAGAAACTAGTCGAATTTATCAGGGCTGAACTCAAGACGAGTATGGCATGAACCCATGTAATATACTGTAGAGAATTATGTATTTTATTAGGGGTCAAGCACAGAGGGTGTATCTATTGGTTCTATAACTATTCTTCTTCCTTTCTACAGCAAGGACATGGTAGCCCAAAATACATTTTCTAGTAAAGTTAGACATACAGTATATGGCATAAAATAATTTACTTCAACTGTTCAGTAAACTAAGAGGGTAATAAGTGATAGACAGAGGTAAAGTTAAGCTTCTCTAATTAATATTGGGATTTGGTCCATCCATGACTCGTGTTGAATTGTGGTTTAAAAAAATAAAAAGTTGCTGACATAGTCAGACATCGACACGTGTCACACAAACCTCAACAATGAATAAAAGCATATTTAGGCTGTGTAATGTGGTCAATCGTTAAAAATCGGGATATTTTATAACGCCTTAGAACTCGGCTCAGCCCTTTAGTATAAAGGACAAGAACTAACCATTTTATAATAGATATTTTTCACTTTGCAATTCAAAATCCAGGTGTTATAATTACCCAATTCAGACAGGCAATCTGGTATTATCAGTTTATAAAGTTTTCTAGTTTAGTAGTCACCTAAACAATTTTTAGTCAAATAGGTTGATGCTTTGTGCAAATATATTATGCTAATGTCAAATAAGATGGCATTTACAAATGGCACCCCTAAAGAAGCTTATACTATATTTTATTGTAATCAGCAATAATGCATTAAACAATAATTTATCACAACAAGTGAAGAATACTGTTCAAGTTCAACATTGATCACAATAATGGTGACATCAAATGAATCTTGTGTTCATTGTCAAAAAGGGGTTTTGTAGACGTTTGTTTTATGGTCACTAAAAGCAATTGATGTGATCTCCTGTTTGTAAGTCATATTTAGTGTTTAATTATTCAATATTTATCATTCATAATAAGAATATTAACTGTCGTTGGTTATATAAACTAATATTACAATTTTTCATGAGTAATTCATTTTGAGAAATATTGGGTAGACTTTATCTAATATCATTAAGTGTGTCATGACTCATATCTGATAAATTTAGGTAGTCTCTACTTACAAACATAGAATAAAATCTACTCTATCTAATTGAGTGCAAATTGTTACCTCAATTTTATTGAGTAGATTCAGTAAGTTTGCATATAGTTTACTTTGCAACCTAATATATGTGAGTAAAATTTAACCAAAAAATTTAACACTCAAGAATATTTTTTTTCACTGTACCATTGTGATACATATACTGTCATGATTCACAATTACACAATCAGACAGGATCCCTTATTTAATGTTGGAGGGAGACCCTCCTGTTTCCTAGTTAGTGTTAATTAGTATATCCCCTGCACCTGTTCCAATCTTGATTTGGTTCCCTTTATATTGACCTTGTGTCTCTTGTCTTGTGCTGGTTCATTGTTTGTGTTATCTGTGGTGAGTTCATGTGTCTTGTTTAGTCTAGTTTATTGTAGTTTTATGTCAAGTGTCTAGTCCAGTCTAGTCTAGTCTAGTCTAGTCTAGTCTACTCTAGTCCATGTTCCTGATGTTTTGTTATGTTACACTCTCTTGGGTGTTTGTTTTGTATTACTTATTAAAATCTTGTTAACCCATTACCACCCTGTCTGCACTTGGATCCTCTGTCTCCATGTCCTCACCCCTAATTTTAAAGACAAATTATATATGCTTACAGACCTTTTTGTTAATAAATTAGACTTGTATTATCAGTGAATGCAACAACAATGATGACAATCAACAAAAAAAACTTCATGTTGCAATGCGTGCTGGGTAACATCTTAGCACAAAACTCATTCATGATGCCCAGCATGCATGGCAGTTGATCTGTATATCTGAATCTGTTTGATGATTTTCACCGTTGTTGAGGTTTGTGTGATGAGTGTTGATGCCTTAGTGTGGCAGTAAAACATTTTTTATTTTGACACAATGATTGTGCATTTGTGAACTGAAACATTTTCATCAGTAAGAAAAGTCTCAAACTCATTCTTAATTTCAACAGCTTCTGTCCATTATAAAACATTGACAACTATTATGAAATCATCTCCAAACCCTTTTTGTCCTTTGTCCTTTTAAAGATCTTATTTTCAACAATGTGCAAATGTTATTCCTGAAACACACAAGCACTAACAGAGAAAGTAACTTGAGTCAAGAGCCCAACTAAAGCAAACACGATCACCATAATGGCAGTTTAATCACTTCCTAATATTTCTATAGTAAAGTGAACACTATTGTAATAAGTTAACTTAAGTGATGATTTTGAGTCCAGCAGTACTATTTATACTTGATAAGTTCAGACAACAATTATTTTTGAGTTCTCCTAGCAAATAATTAAAATACTTCTTTACTTATAAGAAAATGAGGAAAACGTTTGCAAAAATATTTTTTAGTAAAGTCAACTTATTACATTTCACAGTTTGACAGAGCAGTTGATATCACTAATCATATTAAGTTCAGTCTACATAGAATTTAGTGCAATTTGCATTTTTGATGGATGACCTGAACATTTTAAGTTCACCTTACTCAGATATCAAATACACATTACTTAACTTTTTTTAAGACAATCGGTTTCCTCAAAATGTTGAGGTCAACTCAACTTATTCGGGTTTACAGTAGTGCATCATATTGAAGTGTCGTTTGTCTAAAAGAATATACAGAATGTTGGATCGTTATATGCACTATTCACACCAACTAGGCATAGGTCAAATACCAATTGCAAGGTATACCGAGATTTTAAAGAGTTAAGGTTTCAAAACCACCAAGATTTTCTTTGATACCGCTTCTAAGGTATGCGATGTGTTATAACGAAAATAAAGAATTAAGTTTCAGGAATACAAAACCTACATCACAACGACTTAATAAACGATTTACACAATAGATCATTCTTCTTGTGTTTTATGAATGAGGGCCATTGTCCTTATTTGTATGAGAAATTATTGAACCCTGAGGCAAAAACTGAGATACATGCCAAACTGTTTTATGTATCGTTGAAGGACTAGTACATAATGCACACAAAGTAAATATTCACACTTACCTACGAAAAACAGCAAATGAATAAGTCTTTCCATCAGTGATGTGAAGTGTATAATAGATCTGAAACAGTGAAAAGCACATATTGAATCATGACAAAAACATTTAAATAAACTGAACCAACTAGCAAATGTGAGGCAAAACATAATACAAGAAAAACTGTATTAAACAAACAAATGAAAACATTCCAGTTTACCTGCAACAAAAGTCCGAGCTGAAGTTAAAATGATCTACAATCTCGGAACATTTGGGATTTTATATCCTACGCAAATCATTATTAAATAGCCTTTATGCAAAGCTAGTTCCAATCGGGAGATACTGAGAAACTGATTTCCATTCAGATTTTGTTAAGAAAGTGAGGCTTTATATTCAAATGGCATTAAATAGAATTTAAATCATCAGCCCAGGAAATGCATGCTCCTTCCAGCGAATTCCAAGAACACCAAGCATCAACTTTATTCCTATTGCATCATATAACCTGATGTCAGCAGTGCTTTTTAAGGTGTGTATGATAATTTTACCAGTCAACATGATGATGTAAGTGATCTCACAGTGATGTCACCATCAGCTTTCAGAATACTCATGATGAAGTCAAAATGTAACCTCACAGCAAACTCACTAGGTGCGTTTACATGGAGCACTGTAATCGGTTTAAAAGTTCAATCCGAATGAAAATGCTTCATATAAACACCTCAATGGGAATAAAAATCCCCAAACCAGATGAAATTCTAACCGGTTTAAGAGGGGTGCTATAAACCTTTCTATTAACCGAACAAAATTTAAATTCTGCCATGTAAACGCCTTAAACCGATTACTTTGTGACTAAATAAGCTTCCTCAAATCTCTGAGCAATTTCGGGTTCCTCCTCTTCCCCTGGCATCCGTATCATATCTCGTATCATCCCATCCATCATCCCCTTGCAGAACATTTAGACCAACTCTTTTGAACACCCAATTGATTTGTCACTATACAGTATTACGCACAGCTTCAATATGGTCTCTTATAATGGTAAAAAAAAAACTTCCAAACATCTCATGTTCAGCCTCTAATTGTAAAATGATGTAAAAATGATAACCAGACTAAATATGTAAAAAGATCAGTGGATCATTATCGGTAGTTAGCCGGTTCTCAGCATGGGATCACTTTAGTTTGTCTTGTTATAACAATTGTGATTCACAAACCAACAATAACAGCAGGCAGGTAATACACTGAAAAATGTGAAACTTTTAACCAGCTTAAAAAGATTACTTTAACTTTGGATTTTGCTACGGAGACAAAAAATTCAGCAGTATTTGTATATATATACAATATATTTAATATTTTAAATTAGTAAGCATAATAGACCTTGAATAGGAGAATATAACGTCATCTAATAGTTTGAATAAATGACTCCTGCAGAAGCTTTGCTTTTAGCAAAATGTCCTGCTTTCTTTCCTACTTTACATCGAAAGTGCACTTTGTTTACTGATAGTCAAGCTCAGCTGCAGTTTTGCTTGGCTCATTTAAATATCGCATTTCAGCTTTAGTTTAGTAAAATAGTTGAACTTTGTTCCTTCATACACTTCTCAATTCCTCAGGTAAAAGCAACTGGCTTAATTTAAAAAACTACAAAAAGAAGAACCATACCGCTTTGTCCATCTTATATTTTGTGCATACAAAATGTTTAAAAACATGTTAGCACAAATTTGTACTTTCAATCAACCATCTTAAATTTTACACATGAACACAACGAGATTGAAAAAATCTAGACCCAGCTGTAATGTGATGATCAGCTTTCAGAAAGGTCTTCGAAACATATTATGCACATAAAATGTACACACATTCATATTTAGACACAAATACATCAATAATCAGTCTATGAATCTCAAAAATGGTGAAAATTAAGAGCGAAGCTTCAGGCTGCAATGCATGCTGGGAGTCATGATCATTTACTATGATACTGCATTGCATGCATTTTTGTTTATTGTCTTTTGTTAATCGTCATTGTTGTTGAGTTTATTATACTGGTTCTTGATGTCTGTGTCCTAAAACCTTATTTAGCCTAAATGAGCCACATACATTCAAACTTTTTTTACTTTGAGAACTCAAGTGGTCACGTTACCTGTCTGTTTTTATCTTCATCACCCAAAAGACTGTTGTAGAATCCTCCATATTTTTTCTCCAGTCGGCAAAGGTCAAAGCATCTGTTCAAAGCACTACTTAATTTATTTATATAGCACATTTAAATGCAATGTTGTTACCCAAAGTTAAAATCCAATACCACTGTTGCGCACGTCACTCCTACATTACATTGGCTCTCTATAGTCGCTCGAATCAAATTCAAGACTCTAGTCCTGGAGCCATTCTGTAGCCATCAAAAAATCACATCTCTTCCGTCAATACCTATCTGATCAGTTCAGACTTCTATCTCTTTTCTACAAATAAATGCCCATATGTTTTATTTTATTGCATGTTGTTCCAATTGCTTCCATTGTTTCCCTCATCTGTACGTCGCTTTGGATAAAAGCGTCTGCTAAATGACTAAATGTAAATGTTATGAGTGAGCTCTGACAGTTACTGGACATGGCTGATCAGAGACATTGGCGGCGGTATAAATAGACTCCACTATCCACGGGGACTCCTGGACTGGCCATACATGTTGCACTTCTCATGGTCTGCCTTGGAGAAGGGAGGAGGAAAGAAGGTTCGCAGAACAATGGGTCTAGGCACACCTTGC
The DNA here is from genome assembly GCF_015846415.1 of Triplophysa dalaica. NCBI lineage: Eukaryota > Metazoa > Chordata > Actinopteri > Cypriniformes > Nemacheilidae > Triplophysa > Triplophysa dalaica. Next base: position 17,594,652 of record NC_079546.1, on the reverse strand, counting down.
CTTGGGTACATAAAGGCTTTGACATAGGGGGCTAAGGAGAGGCCCTCTAGAACCATGGCCAGATCCCAAGACGGGACACTTAAAGGGGCCAATTTTGGAAAGAGGTGGAGGGCTGAGGCTGACCCAGATCTGTGAGCCCGAGGGGGATACTGCTCAAAGGTGACGGCTTGCTTCCACTGATTTCAGCTCTCCTCGATGCCCTCAACGGCCAGGACGTGCCGCTGCTGGCTCACATCGAAAATAAATACACCTGGCCACTTTGACGCTGTCGTCGGCAGCGGTGTAAACGCACATTAAGGGAGACGTCCGTACCCTCACAAAGCTCCTTAAAGGCTTCCGGGGTAATGCCTTGTCACTTATCGAGCTCATGGAGAAGTTTGGCCAGTTTACCTTGAAGTAAAGGCATGGTTTGGTACTCTTGGCACTCTATTTCTCAACAGCCCAATGGATAGTATTCGTATCCTTCTCTGTATAGTTATCACTTCCCGAAGATCCTGAAAAACGGGGTAGGCTCCAGTACATTCCTTAAAATCACAAGGATATCGGCGTCCTCAGAGCTTGATGGCTGAGGGAAGAGGCTCCCACCCCGGGCAGAAGAGGCCGCATTGCGGGATTCTGAATCCAGATCGCTAGCACTTTACGGGCCATTGTCGTGGCGAATCGGCCTTCCATCGCAGAAAGAAATCTCAGAGACAAGGGTTCCAGGTGCCAAGAGTTTAAACTTTATTTGCCCGGACAAACAAAGTGGGATATTCAGAGTTCATCTGAAGGGATCCAACGAATACATATCTGACTCCATCTTTTATACATTGTTTTCCAGTTGTTATCACAGTTTAAACCAATCATGTGTGCATGACATCGTCTTCTTCCAATCAGGTTTAATATGACATCACTTTTTCATTAGCCCGTCCCTCTGCGCTCATAGTTCCGTCCTACCATATTTAGATTTAATGGTTGCGTGAGCCTCTCAAAAACAAGTGCCTCTTTATCTTGACACTTTCCTGGGGGTTTCGGACGATACATGATTTAACCATGTTTTTATTAAAGATGAGCTCATGGTTTAGCGATAATGAGCTACCGGTGTCCTCGGTTGTATGCCATTTAATTAACTTCTCTACAAAAGTGTGTGGGGAGTTCGTCTTAGTGTTAAAAGATATTTGGTGTGTGTGCAGATGTTCAAGTGTTCAGACTCTTGTTAAAATGAGCTCACTGTTTAGAGATACCAGCGTCCTTGACTCTATGAGACAAACCAAACTTCCTTATTAAAACTTATTTGTGGTGTACGTGCAGCTAAGATAAGATGCTTGTTGTTCATGCAGGTGTTCATGAACTCATACTTATACACGAGGCCCGATCTTGTTTCCTAAGAATACATGAAACCTATAACTAACTAAATGTATCATTTTATGTAAGAAAACTCAATACTATAATAGAAAAACCACCATACCATCAGCAGGCTTTCGGCACAGGGCCCCTGAGAATTTGTTCACTCGCAAAATGTTGGCCCCTTAGCGCTGGTCCTACACAGGCAGCCCTCAGCTCATCCCCCAATGTAGATTTGTAGAAATGTTGATCACTTTTGCACCTCATATTAATGTAGAATTTTTTTGACATTTCAACAATCCAACATTACTGTGATCAGACTCTGATTAAGCTAATTAAAATTCAGTGCTTGTAATAGTGTTTAATGACAACATTGATGAAATATATCTATAGATATGTTTAACAAATGTTGTTTTGTATGCAATAAAATAGAATGGTTACGTCAGTCAGGTACTGTAGTTCTTAATGTCTCTATTGCCTCAGACTTTGTGTACAGCGTGTGAGGGAAACATGATTAGACAGGCAAATATGCCCAACCTTAAATTCCCAAGCAAAACAGTCAGTATTGACAGATGAGATTGACAGTCAGTAATCACGATGCAGTTTCAACTGTGTAAACAAATCCGAAGGCGATCCATGCAGCCTTAAGCTTCCCAGTGCACACCTTAGGTCACGCGATTATCACAGTGATGTCACACCATTCTCATACTTTGATAGTGTAAGTGATATGTGAGCTCAAAGTGAATTTATTTTATTTAGTTACTATGTGGTGAGTGTTTGCTTTAACTGGACTCTTCACCCTTAACTTTTCTATACTATTTTTTCCTTTGCCTGCTGCCATTGTTGCTTAATGAACCACAATTGTTATAGCGATGGAAAACATGAAGTAAATCTGATCTGTGAAAATAAGCTAAATTCACATACTTTCCCTCTTAAATGTGGGCAGCTTGACTTTAAATTGACATAAGAAACTGGTCAAAAACCCAAATTAAACTGATGGTGAAAATTTTACATCCACTTGATGTCAACACACTGATGTGTATTTTTGGATAAGAAAAAAACGTGTTTGCATGGTGCCTGCCTGATAGTCCAGGGGAATGTTTAAGGCGGTCTCCCACGGCTTTGGCTATTGATGTGGTCGGTGGACATGCTGTCCCACTTTTTGGTTGCATCTGCAATGATAAAGAAAAACATGTTTTGTTTTTAGTGTGTTACTCGTAAGGAACAATTAGTGAGTTGTTAAGATGTTTCAGTTCGCATGTAACCTATATGAAATGCCTAGGATCCACTGTTTCAGATAAATGTATGACCAAATCCCGTCCAATCAAAATATAAACACTTATGCAGCTTTCATCCTTTGTTATTTTAAGAAACATTGTCTCATATTTCAAATGTAACAGGGAATTATAATAATATGCAATCCAAAACCTTTTTCTAAATAATTATGACAAAACCAATCAGAGTTGAACTTCTGGAGCAGGAGAGTGAGTGAGTAAGGCCTGATTCACATTTCGCATTTAAAATGAGCGGAAAACAAGAGCTGCACTTATTCCTCCTTTTTTTCCAAAGTGCCAGGACTTTGTGCTCTCCTGACGTCTGTTATCCCTTAGCAACCATGGGCCAAGATAGCCGTTGAGACGAGGAGGTATAAACAAAGGATATATGGATTATATGCACTGTAATACCTTGCAATAACCGTGCTACTAGATTTATTTATGCAGTGATCCTCTGTGTCTCCATTTTCATTGCGCTTGTTCTTTATTGGCTGGTTGTTTCTTGTTACAAGACCTGCGAAGTGCTTGCGCCTTTATGAAAAGTTGAGATTTTTTCATCTCGATGCGACACCAATGCGCCTAAAAAAAAGAGCGCGTCGCACCATATGTAGCGTAGCGCCGAAATGTGAAACATGCATAATGTCATAAAATGAAGAAATGAACACAGATAATTTCTGTATCCGAGTCTACTAATATGTTCCTTAACAAGTAGGACTCTTTAATTCCCCGATGCGGAACGCAGACAGATTCACGTTATCCAGGGGATAAAATAACGTGAATAACGGAATACCGTGGATGTGTAAATATATGCATGATTCTCATGGAGTTTTCGGTGTCTGCATCTTACTCTTTAAGGGCCTAAACACATGAAAATCTGAGCTGCTCTGAGAGTTTACTTCACATGCATTTCACAGTTTGCTTTGAGAAAAGTTAGTGCAACTGTCAAACATGCACTGAAAAGGTCTTTGAAGCGCCCCGCCAAAATAAAAGTCATTCCTACTAATAAAAACAGTAGTTCACTTTTAGCATAATCTGTATTAGTTACTATCTGTATACTGTTGTATATCATAATAATGCTATAGTGTAGTATATATAATAATAATCTAGAAAACATCCAGAACAATTAAAGAGGAAACAATGGAATTTAAACAGGGCTCTGCAGGATTTCTTTTGTGAGGCTTTTGGATAGATACATTTACTGGCTTTCTTAATTCAATATTATGCAGTCATTTTATTTTCATCAATACTTCTTAAGAAAAATTAAGTGGTTTATTTATAGATTTTCTTTTGATCCAATCAAAATTTCATTTGGATCAACCCAAATCGGTTCGATCGTTTACCTGGAGGCTTCTATCAATTTGATTAAAAGAGGATAAAATATAAACAGACGTTACCAAGAGCACCTTTAGGAGCAGTGAAGGATTATTACTCACCTTGAAATAAAAACTGGAAGCAGAGGAAGATAATCCAATCTGAAAAATAAATAAATGCAGGGTTATATCCTCATTCATATAAACCCAAGCATCTCTGATAGTTTGTGTGATGGGTGCGATATAAGTGTGATGGGCCTCTACCACTAAAATGTTTCATCAATGATTACGGACTAATCAGAATGTAATGAACATGGAAAATCTGAGAAAAACAAACAAATAAGACTTTTCTGATAGTTTGTCAAAACCTGTACTTACAAAGTCAAAGGACTGACTGGTTGTGGCTTTTAAAAAAAGCCTTTGGTGTATTTGGCAGCTTTTGACAGACTTTTCTAGTGATTGACACATCTTTTTAGGAAATAAGTTATTTTTTTAAATGTCTTGCAATAGGAAATTTACTATTTAGGTTATATAAATAAATATATATAGGCCTAATAAAATGCAACCAAGCAGCATTGTTTGGCGTGTCACAACCTTAAACAAGCAATGTAATTTAACAAAGAGTGGAGCATTATTTCTCAAGCTTGGGCCTTTCAAATACATGAAGTATTAAGTATGAAGTTAACAGCAAGGCTAATAAACACTAAGATTATACCTATCCCATGTCCCAGCAAGCAATAAGCATCATTTCAATGACTCGGTTATGTATAGACAATATATAGTCCGGCAATAAGTAACCCAAATCTAGCCCAAATAACCTTGAATTTGGTTATGTTTCGTTTTTGCCCCCCAAGAAACCTTGTATGATATTCCACAATGTAAACGAAACGTTTGTTGATGTATCTTATCATGTTCTATACTTTAAAATGATCAGCAAGATGTAGTGTCCTTTCATTACACGGTCGATCTGTATTCACGATTTAGCCCTTTATTGACTAATTGTTATGTATTGGCTAGCCCTGATTTAGACCTATTAGACTAAATTGTACTTACAATTAGACCATAAACCATTCGATCATGAGTAAAAGTGTTTACATGTATATGTCGCCCACGCATATCATTCTTACTGTCATTCACAACATTTATATACATTCTTTTTGTTTATTTGGTAAAATACAATTACAATCTCAACCACTAGATGGAAAACTGTCACTCCTCAGGTAAAAAGTCATCGCTGCCAGATCTCGAGATGACATTTCCACCATGTTATTGCATGAGAGAGAGAACTCAGCACTGTGACTTCACTGCACATTAAGTCGGAATTTATATATTATATACAAACATCAAACAAGAACATTTTTGCTTTGGTCTACACTGTAAAAAATGTTCCGTAAATTTTCGGAAAAATACCGGCAGTCGTGGTTGCCAGTAAAATTCCGTAAAAAATTCAGGAAAAGAACGTAAACAGCTTTGCAGTTTAAAACTTCAGGGCACAAACTTCAAGCTGTGTATGAACTTAATACATTTGCGTCTTTTATATTAATTTTACAGACAATTTTACAGTGTTTTCCCGTATTGTTGATACAGGTTTTTTGTGTGAAAACAACAGAATTTCAATGTTCATTTCACAGGCATTTTTTACAGTGTAGTATGTATCTGTGTTTTCGATCTCACGTGTTCATTATTTGTTATTATGTGTGGGAACCGTAACATTTAAGCGTTAACAGTATAAGACACGTTGTAGTTAGCTTTAAATGCAAACTTAACTTAACATTACGTGCTCTTGTGCTGTAACACCAGTGTTTCTTTGTGCCCTTAAACAGTGCCCTTTTTACAATTATCTGAATTCAAGAATGTAAACATTCATGCTCTCAAATTGATCCTGAATCCCCCTCTTAAAGCTAAGACCGCTAGTTATTTATTTATTTCGGTTTTTCAAACCAAAATTCTCTGCTTGCGACATTGCGTATTACGCAATCACATAGAAAAGATTACGCACGACAATCCACTTGCTGAGGCTGACGTCACCACCATATATGGAAAGTCAAATACTGTTTCCAGGTCCAAATGCTCAATAAATGCAACAACAAAAAATGCTTACATAAGCTCGTGGCGAACTATAAAACTATCGGAAAACCATGACCTATAGCCTTTATCTTTATAATGAAATCCCACATACCCAGTCAGCGATTTATTTTCATAATTTAATCAAATATTAATGTCGAGATTCCTTGAGCCTGGTGAATGTAGTGTATACTTTGAGTTAATACACGTATCGCTTAAATTTGCATTATGAGGTAAACAGTGGTCATAAACAGCTGTAAACTGTAATGTTAGCCCCACTTGAAATTAATAGATGCTTGGACCGTTAAAAACTATATATTATATAAGAAGCCAATATACAGGGAGGAGCCCTTTTTTAACTTTTTTAATTATAATTGATATATAGTAATTTTTTTTTTTTTTTTTTTAAAGAATTTCAATTAAAATTGTAAATTATTATATATTTGATTAACTTCTTATTTACATTATATAAAAAAGCTATTAATTCACGTTATATTTGAAAGCGATTTAAGACACTGAGTACATGAATTATGTCGTCACTCTGTGCTTTTTTTCTTAATATAAATTGCGCCCCCCCGTTGGAAACCACAGCTTAAAAACAACAACTTAAAACATTTCAATTTAGATTAATATCTATATATCATGTGTCACTTAAAAAATAAAACAGAATTCAACATTTAGAAATAGTATAGTTAAAGTATAGTTAAGAATTAAATTTTATATATTTCTTGCAGACATTTTCAGATTTAGAAATTTACGTATTTAATGATGTATTCATTTCTTCATATATAATCATTTATATGAAGAGTTTGGTTTCAAAATGAGAACTCAAAAATAATGTTTTTTATTATGTTTACATGTTTTACAGTGTTTTATCGTGTTAGTTTGAAGTACTTATTTTGCTTTTATGGCTTAAATCAAAACAAACCAACTGCAGTTAATTGAAATTAACTGGAATACACAAAAAACATGATTTAAAAAAAAAAAAAACGAGTTATATCATTTTGGAACCAAATTCTTCATATATTTCCTTTACAATGAACAAGTATGCATCAAAAACAAGTTTATTAAGCAGACACAGACAGAATATCTGCGAATGACAAGTGGTAATTTCCTGCTTCATATATGACTTATTTAAGACGGTTGAAGAATCTAATTAGATGTGCAGAGAGATGCAGGAAACTTGAATCATGAGAGGAGAAACCACAGAAGATCTGCATTATTGAAGACAATGTCCAGAGCAAGATCAACACGGCAGCTCAGACGTTTCTCACCCAACACACTGAACATCAGGTGAGTGTCTTTATCTTTTCACCTCTTCAGAAAGGCAGCAATTATTTATAATCTGTACACCTACAATCTAAAAAATGACCAGGTTTATAACTCTTTAACATTCCTTTCTAATGAAAAAAGATCTTTACATCCACAGACAGTAAACCGAAAACTTTATTGTAAATATTGTAAATATAGCAATGCCACAATTTTATTCATTTAATTTGTTTGACAAGCTTTTTTTAAATTAACTTCTAATCACATATATTTACTCAGGCACTTTTTAATATACATAAGTACCTATTAACAAAAATGCGAGCAGATTTACCACTAACCGTTCAATTTGGACCACTGGAAAATTATATTTTCAAAATACCTTAAATGTTTTGTGCTATAGGTCTTTTCTTAAAAAGTAGAAATAAGCTTGTGTGCCACTGTTTGTAATATGCTAATACCTGTAGCTCAGTGGTAAGATAATTGTGTTAACAACGCAAGGTTGCGGGTTCGGACCCAGGGGATTGCACATACCCAAGTATAAATGTATAAGATGATGCAATATAAGTCGCTTTGGATAAAAGTGTCTGCCAAATGCATAAATGTAAATGTGATCACTAAACATTGTGAATGTTCCTTTTTTCCGTTTGTTATGAATGGAAACTTTAATATTTCTGTGTTCAGTTGCAAGAAACCCCTTAAGTTAAGAAAACCCTTAATTCTAATTGTAACAGTATTGTCACTCTGGGTTTTTTTTTAACTTAAGGAGTTTCTTAGGGCCCGGGCCCTGGTCCTTACCCTAACCTTGTGTTTTAGACATTAAAACTCAATATATTGTCTTTGGAAGAAACATACATGTTCTATTATGTAGATGTTTAATGTTTACTCAAAATATATGGGGACTGTTCTCTCTTCCATATATATTTACCAGTATGAGTAAGAAAACGGACAGACATGGCACATTTATCATTGATGTTGGATATGCAATCAGCACATGCGACAGACGGGAAGAAGTGGTAAATAAGCTGCAGTCAGGTGAAGTTACCCCTGGTGTCAGATGTCCTCATGAGAGCTTGACTTACATTTCACTGTGTTTACAGACAACAAACACACATACCTGTACACACAGAGAGAGAGTGAGAGAGCTAAATGTATATTTTGCTTTTTTAAATATTTGTTTACACTATTCTCTATTTATGTTTTTATATATTTACATATATTATAAATCACTTAAAGTTGCACTAAATGCAGCAATTTTTATTTTATTTTATTACAATAACTATCTTTATTTTCGTTTGTATACATACTTGCATTATTTGTACAAATCCCAGCTGCAAATGCCTTGGCAATACGAATGTACAAGAGCTCATTCCAATTTAACTTCTATTCAGTTTCAATCATTAAAGCTTAGGCAAGTAACATTGATGTAATTAATTTGCAGGGTAAAAATAATATAGTACTTATAAAAAATCATTACTTTTACATAACTGTTTCTGATCATAGAATTTCTAACATACTTTTTTACAGTAGGGATCATGTATAGACAGATATTGTTAAGACGGAACAATCCCAAGAAGTTGACCAGGACAAAGAATGGAAAGTTCAAGAGTCAAGAGCCCAACTAAACCAAACATTGATCACAATAATGGTGATTTACATTTACATTTACATTTAGACATTTAGCAGACGCTTTTATCCAAAGCGACTTACAAAGAGTTTAGGAGCAATAAGCGATAGTTCATACAGGAGCCATAATACATTAGGTGCCAATACAAAGTTACTGGTTTCAACAAAAGCTAGACCACTACCTGTTGAGAGAAAGGGTTAGTGTATTTTTTTTTTCATTTGTTTGTCAAGTATTCACAGAAGAGATGGGTTTTAAGTAGTTTTTTAGATGTTGTGAGAGATGTGGTTGAACGAACAGAGATAGGAAGAATGTTCCACCAGGAAGGAGTTGTGAATGAGAAAGAGCGGGAGAGCGATTTACTGCCCTTATGGGAAGGCAATACAAGCCGCCGCTGGTTTGCTGAACGCAGGGATCTTGATGGGGTGTAGGAGTTCAGGAGAGTGTGGAAGTAAGCCGGTGCAGATCCAGTGATAGTCCTGTAGGCAAGCATTAGTGACTTGAATCTGATACGGGCTGCAACCGGTAGCCAGTGAAGAGAGATGAAAAGGGGAGTCACGTGAGCCCTTATGGGCTGTTGGAAGACGAGGCGTGCTGCTGCGTTCTGAACCAGCTGAAGTGGTTTGATAGCCTTTGCAGGAAGACCAGCAAGGAGAGCATTGCAGTAGTCCAACCTTGAGATTAAAAGGGCCTGGACAAGGAGTTGTGCCGCATGCTCCGTGAGATATGGTCTGATCTTTCTAATGTTGAATAAGGCATATCGGCATGACCGTGTTGTCTTTGCAATGTGATCATTGAAGGACAGCTGTTCATCAAATATGACTCCGAGGTTCCTGGCTGTTTTGGAATGGGTGATTATGGTATTGCCAAGATGGATGTTGAAATCGTGTTGGACCGTAGGGTGTGCCGGAATCACGAGTAGTTCGGTCTTGGCAGGGTTCAGCTGGAGGTGATGGTCTTTCATCCAAGCTGAGATGTCCTCGAGGCAGGCTGTAATGCGAGCTGCTACAGTGGTATCGTCTGGGTGAAACGAGATGTAGATCTGGGTGTCGTCGGCATAACAGTGATATGAGAAGCCATGTGCCTGTATGATGGGTCCCAGTGATGTCGTGTAGATGGAAAAAAACAGGGGTCCAAGCACCGATCCCTGAGGGACCCCAGTGATCATGTGGTGAGCCGTGGACAGCGAGCCCCTCCATCACACCCTGAAGGATCTGTTGGAGAGGTAGGATTTGAACCAGCAGAGGGTAGAGCCTGTGATTCCTAGTGATGACAGGGTTGCTAGCAGTATCTGGTGATTGACAGTGTCAAACCCTGCAGATAGGTCTAGCAGAATCAGGACCGAGGATTTAGATTCCGCCTTGGCTAGCCGCAGTGCTTCTGTGACCGAAAGCAATGCCGTCTCAGTGGAGTTGTTTGTTTTGAAGCCAGACTGCTTGTCATCCAGTAGTTTATTCTGGAACAGGTAGGAAGACACCTGGTTGAAAGCTGCCCTTTCAAGTGTTTTTGCTATAAATGGGAGGAGAGAGAAAGGTCTATAACTGTCGGGAGTAGAAGGGTCCAATGTTGGTTTCTTCAGTAGGGGCGTGACCTGGGCCTGTTTGAATGTGGATGGAAAAGTGCCGGTGAGCAGGGAGGTGTTGATGATGTGTGTGAGTGCAGGTGTGAGCGAGCTGGATATGTCCTGAAGGCGATTGGAGGGGATAGGGTCAAGGGGACAGGTGGTGGGGTGGCTGGAGAGAAGCCTGGTGACTTCAGTGTCCTTAAGTGGGGTGAAAGAGGAGAGTTCGATGGTTGAAGTGTGGGAGGTGTTTCCCAAGGTCTGAGGTACCGAGAATTGTTTGCTGATGGATGATGTTTTGTCAGTGTAAAATACAGCAAAGTCTTCCGCAGTCAATGATGAAGTGGGCGGGGGAGGATTGGGGCAAAGAAGAGAGATTAATGTCTTGAAAAGCTGTCGAGTGTTAGATGCATTGCTTACCTTGGTGGTATAGAAAGAAATTTTTGCTGTGGTAACACTAGCAGAGAAAGAGGAGAGTAAGGTCAGCAGGGTTCTTGGTCTTGCGCCATTTCCTTTCAGCAGCCCTGAGTGTACTACGTTGTTCACGGATGATGTCAGACAGCCAGGGGCAGCGGGGAGTGGCACGAGCCGGTCTGGAGGACAGAGGACAAAGGTTATCTAGACATGATGTAAGTGTTGAGCATAAGGTGTCGGTGGCAGTGTCAGCATCTAGAGAAGCAAAGTTGGAGGGAAGAGAGGATGTCACTCTGGCAGAGAGTGTGCTAGGGGAAAGAGAGCGAAGGTTCTAAGGTCTAAAATGAACGGGTGGTGGTGTTGGTGTAGTGCATGTAGGAAGGAGCATGTTGAAAGTGATGAAGAAGTGGTCCGAGATGTGAAGAGGTGTTACTTGAATGTTATCTGAGGTGCAGTTACGAATGTAGATGAGATCCAGCTGGTTACCAGATCTATAAGTACTGGCTGTGACGAGGCGTGAGGTCGAACGAGGCGGTGAGGGTATGGAAGTCAGCAGCATAGGGTTTCTCCAGGTGGATGTTGAAGTCCCCAAGGACTACAAGAGGGCCGCTATCCTCCGGAAATGATGAGAGCAGCACATCTAACTCTTCGATGAAGTCGTGAAGAGGACCTGGGTGACGGTAAACTACAACAACGCTGAGCTGAGTGGGAAAAGTGATATTAACAGCGTGGTATTCAAATGAATAGTTTTTGCATAGGGAAGATAGAGTGGAATATTTCCAATCATTGGTGATAAGCAAACCTGTGCCTCCTCCTCTTCCAGTTTGGCGGGGAGTGTGGGAGAAGGAGTAGTTTGTGGAGAGAGCAGCGGGTGTGGCTGAGTCTTCAGGACGAATCCAAGTCTCAGTAAGACCAAGAATGTGAATCTCAGACTGGCTGGCAGACGCATGGATGAAGTCAGTCTTGTTCACAGCTGACTGGCAGTTCCAGAGACCCATAGATAGAGACAGAGGTGTAAAAGGGGAGATGTGAATGGGACGCGCTTGAGAGTGTGTGCGTCGTGCCTTGCGTCTTGTGTGAGAACGCGGTCTACAGTAGAATACAGGAATAAACTCGAAACACAAGTTAGTAGACAATTAAATGAAAGCTAAGACATGTTAAATATACTGATGTGCCTTCCCGGTGTCTTTGCTCGGTCTTCACACGATGAGGCTGAACACAAGGGCTGTTGCTACCGCTGACGCTTGGCGCGACAGCGCAGAGGCACTGCTTAAGTATTTGTTGAGATTAGCGAGAACAGAATACAGCTGGAACACGCCTTCTCGATTAGCAAAACAAAGTCTGTACAACTTGAATGGGCCGCGGATCAAACAGCGATCAACTAGCTCGATGCTTTTAAGTGCAAACTTGTAATGTCAAGCCGTAACGAGCGACTAACGGCATATTAAATTCAGTACAGACGCAACAAAAAGCGCTAACAATTTAGCAATCAGTCAACAAATCATTAAATAAACAAGCTCCAATAATCTGTTGAAATTTTAAACATAACTTGTGATCCAACTTGTGGATCAACACCTGTTGCCCATCCAACGATTACCCATCATTTCAAGTTTTATTTTGTATAGCATTGATGTTGCATTCCGAACACACAAATACACACATGTCAAGTTCTATCTCCCGTTTTCTTATAGGTCATATTCATCGGTGGAAAACTCTCATGATGTTCAGAACAGAGAAGACCCTGCCATCAGCGCACTACACCAGCACCAGAGGAAACTTGAAGAACAGAGAACTCTGCTGGATGAGGTGACACAATAGTATCATTTTACCAGCATTTTAGCGCTAAAGTTGGGTTGCACTGAGAACATTTATGACTTGTAATACATTACTGTTACTTAAGTGTTTGACAGGAAGAGATTTAAAGACTTCTGTGTCATGCAGCTGACCTGTATAGAGCAGGACCTGAAGGAGAACATACACAGTGAGGAAAAGAGACAACAAGAACTGGACCTAGTGAGACTGGAGGAAAATCGCATTTGCTGGAGAAGTCTGTCTTTCCTCAGCCTCAACCAGCGCACAACCAAGTGTGTTCTACAACTCCAAGAACACTTTAACCAGCTTTCAAAAATGTGAAAAACAATAAAACAATTCCAGCAGGTTATACAATATATTTTAACATTTGTTTCTTTGTTTCCTGTTAGACCCTGGGTGACCAGCTACTATAAGAACATACCTATGCACATCTACTGCCTTCCCATTGAGACTGTTGTCTGAAAACAGAACAAAAAATGGATTCAAAGATGAAGAAAGTCTGCTTTGTAAAATCGATGCATTCCATGTCCGTGGGATACATTTTGTTACGTTGTCATAAATAAAATTATTTTCCTATTACAAAATTATCTTTTCCCAAACTCCCACCACTACAAGTGAGAAAATACATCCTTGGTAGAATGCAAAGCAGATAAAACCAATGAATGAATGTTGAAAGTGAAATGTTAATTTTAGTGAAACAATTTTACTTTTGCACGCTCAAATAATATTGAAAACATGTTGAAATTTCAACAAACCAACATTATTGTGAAGAGTGTTTGCTTTAGTTGGGCTGCAGTACTTTCAATAAACTTTAACTTTAAAATGGAAGTAAACAAATAACTAGAAACCGGTGGAAGTGATTAAACAAAGAGTCCAGGCAATGAGTTATGGGAAATGTCGTGTGAATGATAGTGCGGTTGTTGATAAGAGTGCCCTCTGGTGGAGCATGAATGGCACTGCAGCTGGAAGCTGTGACAACACTTGAGTCTGTGTGCATTATCTCTGAAAACAAGCAAAATAAATATGTGAGAATAATGTAAGTACATTAGCTAGCAAGTTAAAAGTATGTCTAGCTAAGGGGTCGGCAATCCGTGGCTCTCGAGCCACATGTGGCTCTTCTGCCCCCTTGCTGTGCCTCCCTGCAGCCTTTATTGTTATTATTTTCGTGTGATACAGTGGACATAGTTTATCAAACTGACCAAACAATCAAGGTAACAGATTTGACATGGAAAATATAGTTTAATATTTTGTCATTCAAAACAAATGTCACATCCTTTCTAAGTATACTTCTTTTACGGTCACAACTTCACCCGATGCTGCTGCTTTCATAAGCCATTCCATTCCATTTTCTACCGCTTATCCAAACTACCTCGGGTCACGGGGAGCCTGTGCTTATTTCAAGGAGTCATCGGGCATCAAGGCAGGATACACCCTGGATGGAGTGCCAACCCATCACAGGGCACACTCACTCACTCATTCACTCACGCACCACGCACTCACACCCTACGGACAATTTTTCCAGAGATGCCAATCAACCTACCATGCATGTCTTTGGACCAGGGGAGGAAACCGGAGTACCCGGAGGAAACCCCGAGGCACGGGGAGAACACACACACACACACACAGGTATTTAGTATTTACAAGGACATCATGTAACCACTGTGGTTTACGGGGACATCCCTTGCCTTCCAACATACAATTAAAATGGAAATCTCAAACAATGTTTAATGGCCTCATTAAGATACATCTCACTTAATAATTCTCTTCTGACCATGCAATTATAAAAATATGGCTAACCTGTTTTTTCACAGGCATGTAGGGTCATCCATATCAGGGTTTGTTAGGACATAAAAGTTTACAGGGACTTATTGTGTAAATCAAACATACACATAAAGCAAAGTGGTTTATAAGGTCAAGCATGGTATACCAGGGCTAGTAAAAAAAATGAATAATCAATATTTGTGTACATGTAAACATAGTCAGAGTAATCAATGTAGGAACTTTGTAGCAGTAACATCTTAATTTGCTATAATGCACATCACAAATGATGAACTTGGATACAGTAGGTGTGATATGGGCTGCCGTTTAAATATTTTCGCATCTAATGAAATAAAAAAACTTTCTATGGACGTACTTCATCGTTTATCTGCATCATTATGTGGAAATATAATGAAAATACCTCTGCAACGGTTGTCCAGACATTGTGTTAGCGCTGTGTCTGAAAGATGGAAGGAGCGGAGACTGCTGGTAGTTGTTGGTAAAACATCTGAAAGGCACGTTTACTACTAATCTGTGGTTAAGGTGGGTGACACTAACACATGGGCACTTTGGTCATACCAGAATAAATGCAATTAAACCATTAACAGTATAGGTATAATCACAACATTACCAAAAGACACAAGACTTCAACAACCCACATTTGAATTTCAACAATGGTGACAATTTACTGAACTGCTTTAAGCTGGGTGCATAGTACAAATCTGATTCATGATTGTTTGTCACCATTGATGATGCTTGTATGTCAAGTGTCTAAAAGTGTCTCACAAAACCAAAGAACAATTTTAGGAAAGAGATCTTTCCATTATAACAGCTGCAATCACTTTACCAAAAATGTTTTTAAAGGACTGTAAATGCTTCATTACAAAATCGCACTTATTAGGCGCTTGCTTACCTGCAAGTGTGCGCATGCTCATGTCCGTGTTAATTATCGACAGAATTATTGATCGAATATATTTCATTGTGATTTCGGCAAGAGATTTTAGAAATATCTGCCTTCACCCATTCAAGTAGATAGGACTGTGGTCTTGCTATGACCAAAAAAAGCTGCCAGTTCGAGATGCAAACATGGCTTCCGAATGACAAGACTTACTTCAATGGACTTTAACCAGATCAAAAAGATCAATGACAATGATTATCAAACCCACAGAAAGTAAAGCGGCAACAGAATGGACAAAGACAATGCACTTCACAAGCAGCTTTATTGCAAATATAAGCAGCCACGAAACTTGCTGAGAACTGCAAGTAGAGTTTAAAATTGTTCAGCTGATTTGAAATATACAACACTGCCATATGTACATTTTAATAAATGTTGTAATGCAATCTTGTCAACAGAATAAAGTTTAAATATGTATAATGTAAAATATATGTAATGTTAATGTGTAATGTATAACTTCAAACCCAACAGATGTACAGTTTGCCTGCTTAGCTTAGTTATTTAAAAAATAGTTCACCCGAAGATAAAAATTCTCTCACCCTTATGTCATACATCCATAAGGAATACATCCTGTAAACATCTAAGATGGCATTAGGGTGGATAAATTATGAGAGAATTTCTATTTTTTGGTTAACTATTTTTTTTAACAGTGTCCAAAATTTCATGCAGTTACAATGCTAGTCAACAGATTAACTTCTAACAATAGATAGTGAAAAAGTATAATAACATTTAAAACTCTTTTAAAAACATGAGAAAAAAGCTTAGAACAGAAAAATTGTCCAAGTGGGACACCGGTTTGATACTACGGAGCCGTTGAAGGGACATTGGCGGAAAAAAAAACCAGAAGTGCACACGAGAAACTTTTTGCGTGCTCACGAGTTAGTGTGTGCTTGTTATGCATAAAAAGGCCTTTAGATAGCACCAGTTTAAATAAAATGTAGATTAATTAGAAATTAATAGGTACGTCTATGCAGTTGGGAGGGGATATTTTAAAACGTCTGATGTAAAACATGCACAACGTGTATTAATAAATGAAGACAGTAACTTTTAAAAGGCTAAATTCAGCACACAGTTTAGGGGCCAAATACTATTACTGCTTAGTCTTATGTATGGGAAGAATCCCGGTGGCCTTGTTCATGTTTGTATAATATATAAACTTGTATAGTGTTTGTCCTACAGACCGCCAGGCAGCGTTTCAACAACGCGCTGCAGGGTCGATCCACCTGCGCACATAAAATGAAAAGCTTGTATTACAATTTGTTAAATACATGAAGCTTCAATAAGCTTTATATTGATGGTATAGATTATTTTACATGTTATATCCATGCCATTTCTGTGTTGTGCGAATTATATGAAGTTTTAAAACAAATTAAACAGTTTTTAATTTAATATATATATTGTTAACCGCAGAGCATGCAGGCGACTTTTCTTTATTAAGCCCAACCAGCTTTTATGCACGTTTATAGCAGACTACAAATCTTAACGAAGAACTGTATCACTGAAATCATGTTTTTATCATAAAACAAGTACCCGGGCCGGGCTCTCGCGTAGTACGAGTTAGAGGCACAAAATACATTGCGCTTTAGTCTAAATGTGTTTTAATGAAAGATGACCGAGGTTCCGTCAGTGCAGAATACATTTAAGCCACCGTTTGCCCTCACACCTATACAATATAAGCATGTATACTTGTTTAATGATCAAAATCTGGTTACAGTGATATAGTTCTTCGATATAAAATGGACTTGTACTGGGCTATAAATCATTTAAACTTGCTTGGCAATCTGGTTGGCCTTATTTGTTTAAATAATAGAGAAAAGTCGCCTGCTTGCTCTGCATTTAAGAATACATATTTACATTGAAAACTATTTAATTTGTTTTAAAACTTTGTATAATTCGCACTACATGGAAATGGCCTGGATACATCACATATAATCTATATCGTCAATAAAAAGATTATTGAAGAAGCTTTGTGTATTTAACACATAGTAATGCTTGTCATTTTATGCGTGCAGGTGTTCAGAACGCTGCCTGCCGGTCTGTAGGACAATGGATAAACACTATACGCGCTTATGAAATAACCGATTCGTCAACGAATACCACGATCACTCTTATTATATTATACAAACATGAACAAGGCCACCGGGATTCTTCCCATACATAATAGACTAAGCAGTAATAGTATTTGGCCTTTAGCTGTGTTATAAATTTAGCCTTTTAAAAGTTACTGCCTTCATTTATTAATACACGTTGTGCATGTTTTACATCAGACGTTTTAAAATATCCCCTCCCAACTGCATAGACGTACCTATTAATTTCTAATTAATCTACATTTTATTTAAACTGGTGCTATCTAAAGGACTTTTTATGCATAACAGGCACACACTAACTCGTGAGCACGCAAAAAGTTTCTCGTGCGCACGAGTAAAGTTTTTATTTGGCCAATGTCCCTTCGACGGCTCCGTATGACACACTGCATATAGATATGGTTAAAAACATGTCTGCCGCTTGTAAGCTATGCCCTTATTCCGCACAAAGTCTCTAATGTTTTGTATGGTTCGAGAGTCAAGAACCGGGTGTTCTGCCTTCTTGCAAGCCTCACATTCAGGCAACGTTGCAAGTTTCCCCTTTTTGATGTGCTCTCCAAAGAATTTCATTACGGATTTTATCTCTGAAGGGGTCCATGGTCTTTTTACATAGGTTCTCTTTGTTTTTTGTCTTTCCATCTCTAATATAAATACACAAATACAATGGGTTAATACAAATTGAACATAACAGTAAAATCCAGTTTAAGAAAGTTGTTAATGATTACATTGCAAATACAAACTTTGAATAAACGCCAGTCATACCTGCATTTTTACTGGATGAATTGGCTCCTCCTGGCTCCCCTCCTGCCTTTTTACCTACACAATGTGTAAAACAATTGTTCAAAATACTTTTTTATTTATTTTCATAACATATTTATCAATTAACAACAATCATGTTTGTTTCCCTCTCAGACTTGAGCTACATAGAGCAAATACATAAAATAAGGTTATTTCTGTCAGGAACACTGTCTTCAAATATTTAAACAATATGATATAATTAAGGTTAGTTCTGAGCAAACTCTCCGCCCGTTCATGCAGCCTTGCATGGACAGAGCGGGAGCGCAGCAATACTACATGTCCACCCGCTATCGGAACCAGAACAGGTCCTGATGCGTAACAGGATAAAATTAAATGACCCGACAGATACAGGGGGATGTGGTG